>NC_064865.1:40766336-40971336 GCF_024139225.1 Suncus etruscus | reverse complement strand
TAGTAAGGGTAAGCAAGTCGCAGGTATGCATGTCATGGGAGGGTGGATAACTGAGGAATGTGGCTGCTTCTGGCCAAAGAAGAGGTTAAAGGGAAAGACTGGAGAGATAGAAGTAGGTGACTCACATCTTGCATGTGACACTCACTGGTTTGGTCCCTGGCATTCCATATAGTCCTCATGCACCACTGGGAGTAATTCCTGAGCAGAGTCAGGGACAACCCCTGAGCACTGTCAGGTGTGATTCAAAAATGAGGAAGAAGTGGGGCCAGAGAAATAACACATTGGTAGGGTGTTTGTCTTGCATGCAGCCTATACAGAATAGACCTTCATCCAATCCCTGGAGTCCCATATGGTGTCTCAAGCCAGGAGTGCTTTATGAGCGCTTAGCCAGGAGTAATCCCTGAGCATCACAAGGTGTGGCCCAAAAAAGCAAACAAACCCAAAAAGAAAAAAGAAAAAAGAGGCAGAGGAGGAGGGAAGAAAAGGAAAGTGAAGGAAGGAGGAAGAGACAAATGAAAGAGAGGAGGAGGAGGAAGAAGAAAGAAGAAAGAAGGATAGAACGAAAAGAAAAAGAAGAGGAGGAAAAAGAAGGAAAATGAAGGATGTGGAAGGAGGATAAGGAAGAAGAAATTGAGAGAAATATGAAAGAAGTAGGAGGAGGAAGAAGGATAAGAAGGAAGACAAGAACAAGAACAGAAAAGAATAAAGAACAAAAAGAAGAAAGGAAAAAAGGAGGAGGAAGAGGAAGATGAGAAAGAAAAAAGGAGAACAAGAAGAAAGTTTTTTTTTTTTTGTAAAATCTTCATCTTTGCTGAGAAAATTTCTCAGTTTCAATTCACAACAGCTGTTTTTCATAGATGTCTAACCTTGGGAAATGTGGCTCAGTGGACCAAGGTAAATTTTCATTGGTAACCTTTCAACCAGTCACTACTTTATGTTGTGCTTGGTTTCATCTTAGCAATGAGAATCTAATGTCATAGAGTGTGAATAACTGTAAGTTTTTGAGAACTTATAACTGCAAAAATTTAGTAATTATCTTTAAAATTCATGAGTTTTATATAGGTATCTGAATAATTTCAGAGCAGATCTAAAAATAATTGGCCCTTGCAAAATATATAACCTGGCATTGAATGTTGGCAAGAGATATCACACCTTTTCCTGCTTATTTAAGAAATACTAGCCCCAAACCCTTCAAAATTCACAAAATTTACATACAGAAATACAAACCTGGAAGCCCTGTCTTAAAAGTCAGCTCTGATTAAGAATGATCTTCTGTGGGGTCAGAGAGATAGCATGGAGGTAAGGCGTTTGCCTTTCCTGCAGAAGGCCGGCGATTCAAATCCCGGCATCCCTTATGGTCCCCCGAGCCTGCCAGGAGCGATTTCTGAGCATAGAGCCAGGAGTAACCCCCTGAGCACTGCTAGGTGTGACCCAAAAACCAAAAACCAAAAAAAAAAAAAAAAAAAAAAAAAAAAAAGAGTGATCTTCCAGTTAACACTTTTCTTCAAAAGCTAGACTAGCCTTTCAGAAACTTAATTAGACCACGCTAATCAGAGTAAACAGTGAAGAGAAAACAGCTCTGACTTTCATAAGATTATCCAAGAAATGTCATTATACTTTGTTCAAAACTATAGCATGCACAGAATTAAAAGTAGAACTTAAATGCTATAACATTGGATAATGAGAAATTAATGCAATTGAATTTATTACAAATATCGGTGGGGATTCATGTTTATAAAAGAGGAGACTGTATATTTGTAGGGCCAGGAATACATGGGGTATCTCTGTATCTTTCTTTTAGCTTTTAGATTATTCCTGGGTGCCGGGGACTGAACTTGGGTCAGCCGTATGCAAGGCAAACACCCTACCCTCTGTCTTATGGCTCCGGATCCCTCTTTTAGCATTTATATAGACATTAAACCTCTCTTAAATAATAAGTAAAGCATTATTACAAACAAAATAAACCATAGCATTATTCTTCTATTCCCACTTTTAAAATGCCATCAAAAATGTGGTGTTCGATATGGCAGTGTGGACCTAACAGATTCAGTTAATAACGAATCTGAGTTAGTAAACCTGAGTTATTTCAGGCTTAGTGGTACTAAGGGCCACCAGAGTCGCATCTAGCAGTGCCAGGGATTAAAGCCAGTCTCTCAGACATACAAGGCAAGTTGCTCCAGTCCTTCGAACTCTTTCCCAGGCCAAAATTAAGAAAATTTAAATATATCAATAGATCTTAGTTTAAAAACATGGAGATATGTCAACATATAATGGAGAATAGACACTATCTTATCAACAGTTTCAAATCTTCTTGTTTAAAGTTGCCATTTATTTAGTATTTAGTTAACCAGCAATAAAATCAGTGATGTCTGCCCAATGAAACCAAATAAAGAAGTCAAGTATTTTTCCCAAAGAATATAGTCCAAAGAGAAGAAAGACTAGTGAAGGATCATAGGAAACATGTTTTATATCGCAGAGACAATGTTTTTCTTTGATCTACAACATTATCTTACCCTAGTGCAATCATTTTTTAATTAACTGAGATAAATGGACATATACTATAAATCTTTTGTGTACCTTGTAGATATTAGTAAATTTGTTATTACTTTTTATCAAAGTTTATAACGTTAAAAATCTAATCAAAGAGATGAATAGGTAGTACAGAGGATGAAGATACTAACTTTGCACACAGCCTAACCTAGTTTGATACCCATACTACATATGCCCCATCACCCCTACCCCCCAACACTCCCCACCCCACCCCACCCCTGCCAAAGTAGAGAGCTAGGAATAAATAGAGCACCACCAGGTGCGTCCCAAAAAGACTGCCAAAAAATCCAGGAGAGAGAAAAACTTGGTTCAAACTTGGGTTACAAAAATTTTACATAGTCTTGTTACAAACTTGGGTCTCACTTTTTTTGGTTTGTTTTTGTTTTGCTTTGGTTTTTTTTGGGGGGGAGGGGGTCTTACTTTTGTAACAAAAACTTTGTAAGACATGATTTTCAATGGCTTTTAACCAAAAAATGGGAGACAACATTACCTGTGCTGCCAATGAATACTGACTTAGGACAGGTACTCAAAGATATGGCATTCTGGGGCAAAGGGAAAGAAGATACACATATATCCCACACAAGTATATCCCATTATCTTGACACTTGGAACTCCTTCCACATCCTTGATTTTATGAGGACCTCTTATTACAATTTTACATAGCTTGTCCATTGTATTTCTGGAGACTCTATCAAAATGCAGAAGAGAGTATGTTATTTCCTAAGCATTCCTGTAATGTACAAATAAAATTGATAATGAGCATGTTTATGTAATGCACGCCTTTATAAAAGCACATTTCTGGGTAGTTTTTTTGAGGGGGTTAGTGATTTTAAAGCATAGCCTTCTTTTGTCTCATAAAACTTAAGAGAACTAACATTTACATTTTACTATGAGTTAATCATTTACTAGACATCGTTTCCTTAACTGTTTTCAAAATAGTTAAGAGTGAGTCAGGGGTCTCAAACTCGTGGCCCGCGGGCCATTTGCGGCCCTCTGTACAACATTTTGTGGCCCTGCCCTAGAGGAATCTTTTTTTTTTTTGTTTTGTTTTGTTTTAGTTGTTTCGATCACACCCCCCAATGTTCAAGGCTTACTTCTGACACTGCACTCAAGGATCACCCCGACTTTGCCTCCTGCAGCCCCCAGGTAAATTGAGTTTGAGACCCCTGGAAGACCCTTTTTTCAGATGAGGAAACTGAAAAGTAGGAGGATAACAGATTTTGTCGATGTAGCAGGCAGCTGGTCCAGTAATGGAATTCAAATTAGTTGTATTAAATGACAAAACCAGAGTAGTTCCTTTTTTTTTTACATTGCTGCATTATTTTCTGCCAGTATCAATTTGAACTTCTAACATTCTTCCTTGCAGTTTGTTGCCAACAAATCGTAATTATCTAAGCTCCCATGTCTAATCATATATATGCATAAATAAGATGAAGAGTAGTGGTAAGTTGCAAAAAGTGGAGCAAAATTAACTGGGACCAAATGCTAACCATGAGTAGGTATCTGTCATTGGTCAAGGTGTTTATCTACTCTCTGACTCATTTCCAACTGGTAGAAGTAAGACCCAAGAATGACTTAAGAATGGGGTCTGGAATATTTCAAGACGAGTTTTAGCCATGACTGTTATACCAATAAGGATATAATCCTAGAGTAATATTTCTTATTTTTCACATTGGGACTGGAACAGTCTGGAAAATAAAAATTTAATGGTAAAAAGGCAAAGATTAAAGTTGGGATAGATTTATAGACCAGTTAGCATTATTTCTGCTCCATACTCAGATTCCCTAACCTCATTCAACCATATCAATGAATATGGATCAAAAGGGCTTCCTGAGTCAGAGCAGTTTTGATCGCTTTACAAAATACCAGGTTGCTTGGGAATTGGTAAGTTAGTCATAAAATAGGGTCTTTTTATTGTTGTGATATAAAATACTGATTTGACATATCCATGTTTATAGTAACAGCACTCACAATAACCAAAAAGTCTAAGTATCCACTTTCAGGTAAATGGATAGTTAACAATGGGATATTATTCAACATTAAAGGAAATGAAAATTATAACCCATAGTTACAACATGGATGAATCTTGAGTATACTATGCTGTGAAATAATAAGCCAAAAAAAAAAAAAAGGATACATTCTATGTATATGAGCTAACTAGAGCAGTATAATTGATATATTTAGAAAGTAGAAAAGTGGTTGCCACAGGCTATAAAGATAGAGGAAATGGCAGATTATTATTTAAAGGTCTACTTTAGAGATTGACCACATAACAATGTGAATTTTCTAATACAACTTAACTGTAAACCTAAAATGGGAAAGTACTCATCTCTGTAGAGACTTCTCCTAGCCACCAAAAACTCCAGGTATGCTGATTTTGTGACTGAAATCTCCAGAGATTATTTGGAGCCAATGTAGGTTGCTACCCTTCCCCCCCATGCCCAGATTCTCTGTACTTCCAGATGTCCTACAGTCTTCTGACTAATAACCACCTAGATCTCCATATTGGCTCATCAACCCAGATCTAGTGATCCTCAAAGACCTGAACCACACAGAGCTGCTTATGAGGCCATGCCACACTTCTAAAATTTTAATACTGACTTCCCAGTAGGAATACACCAAATTAGATGTGAATTTATCAAAGGAGTCATCTGAGGTCAACAAATAAGACCAACAACAGAATGCTCTCCTGGCAATAAACATCCATGTAAATATTTAAATAAAAAATAAAAAAGGAAAGTATAACATTTAGATTGCATGTAAAGCATAAAAGTATTTAAATAATCACTCTGACAACACCAACTGTAATTTCTATTGTTACTTATCTATAATATCTGATAAAAAATTTTAAGGTTGTTTTCTTTTGGGGGGAGGTGTGCTCTGCAGCTAAGCTCTTGTATTCTGCATGTGTTACCTGTATTCTTCCTTCAGATCAGGAATCTAGGCCACACACTCTCGGTCATTCACTTCTTTCCTCGGAAAGTTACAAGTGAATTTATTTAGAGTTACTGTGTGTAGAAAAGGAAGGTGTGTTTCCCTAAAGGGCTGCTTTGCTAAATGTCTTAATAAAAGAGAGAATAAAATTGCAGTACTATAAGATTTCAGCAAGACCAGTAACATTATATCACACTGCTATCAGGTGTAATGCTTTTGTTTCTGTTGACCTTGTTGGAATTAAACTATATTCCAGGCTTCCATATATGTTCCCATGTTTTTTTAAAAATGATATTTGTATATCAAGCCCACAGTTTGTAACTTGGGCAATTGCCAAGCAGAAATAGATGAGTCCCTACTTTAATTAGATTTTTTTAAAATATCCTTAATTAATGGTTTCCAATGACTCCTTTAGATTGAAATTACTGCCTAGGAATTATTTTAAAATGTGTTCTAATTTCACAAGTACATTGATTTACATCCATTTTAGTTTTTTTTATTTTGAGGGATGGACAGATATTTAGTGTTAAACAAAAGAGGGGTTTATTTTAAATTAAGTAATTATTATTCTTTAATTTAGACGTTAGCATGGATTCATTGTTATTCCCTTTATGAATATATATGTGTATTCATTAATACCCGTTTACTACTTATCTTGGGAAAGTGTAATTGGGAGCAAAGTTTCACATTGCCTCAGCTCAAATCCCAGTTCTATTATCTATGGTTATTCCACTAAAGCATATTATTTAACCTTTGAATAGGGATTGTGTCATACCCAGCAGTGCTCAGGACTTACTTCTCCTAGCTTTGTGCTCTGGGATCACTCCTGGAGATGTTTGGGAGACCATATTGGGGTGCTGGGAATTCAACCTCGGTTGACTGAGTGCAAGGAAACTCTTTACTTGTTGTGTTATATGTCTGGTTCTATTATTTACCCTTTATAAACACCAGTTTTCCTGTATAAATTGAGACAAATATGTCTATCAAATAGGTCTTTATGAAAATTAAATAAAATACTATATCTAAATAATTGACTTTACTATAGTCAAAAGATAGGAGAGTTTCTCTAATTGCAAATATTCTCAAGGGTAAATGGAGGAAAATATAGGTGAACTATTGATCTGACTCAGGCATTGTGAGTACATACACAACATATTTAATATTATATTAATATAATTAATGTAATATAATATAATAATATATTACAATATCTTGATCTTGTAAATAAATCCCAACTATGACACCTAAAGAATCCTACTAGTGTTCTTAACTGTGCATTAAGTCACATCTGTGAAATTTTTCTCAAGCAGACACCTGTTCTTGGTATAAATCAAAGGGGAACTGGTTTATAGTTCTTATTTTCTCTTCTTTCAAAGTTTTTCACCACTTCTAAATGAGTTCCTGCCTAAGCCTCTTTCAGTTTCTACAGTTCAATAGTCTGAGAATTAGAAATCTGACCTTTCGTATGATAAAAGCTCAGTCTTGACAGAGCCCTGACATCCGGGGGAACAGCAGCTTGAAAGGGGGCAGAATAATGTCATTTTTGCCCTCAAGATCCACTAGTCACACCCATGTTATTTTATCATTTGAAAATGGAACAACCATTTATCTGAGGCTCTACATCAGGGCCCTGATAAGTTATTACTGTGGAAGCCACAATGTGTAAAGTAATAGGTCAGTTCTTTGGGGATGTGCAAGAGATACTCTTTGTACTGAACTTTAGATTCTAAAAATCCTTTCACTCAATCTTTTGGAAGAAACTTCACCTCAATTACCAGAGTCTGCCCAGGCTACCCAGGCTAAAAAAAGCAGATGCTGATGAAAATCCATGTCTCCTGACTTTCCTGCAGCATTCTGACCAGAAGTCAACAATCTCTTTCCAACTATTTGGTGGCAGTCTTCTGACTGGCCTCTGTATTTTAAGAGGGTTTTTGTTTGTTTGTTTGCTTGCTTCAAGGCTTCCTCCTTGCTCTGTTCTCAGGGATCATTCTTGTTGGTAATCAGGAGTCCATATGTGGTGCTGAGGATTAAGCATGGGTTGGGAGAATGCAAGGCAATCACTTTACCCTGTGTTCTATGATTCCAGTTCCCATTCGAGAGGACTTGAATCAAGATTCATTCTGGATATAAACATTTTTCCTAAAGACTACTACATACACATGCTTTGACAAGTGATTCTTTTAAATAATCACATAATTATAGGTATTATTGGTATCATAATCAAGTCTTTCAATAATATGAGTTACCATTAATTCAGATCACATTTTATTACAGTGGATGGGTATTCATATTCCTCACAATGTTCCAGAAGAACTGAACAAGGTGAAGAGTCCTTTCCTAAGTTTCCTAGAAGAATGACTATGGACTTCTACAAAGTAAGAGCTTATGCAACTCTAACTTTCCAGAGTCCCTTTTAACTAGTTTCACAATGCCTGTTTCTTTGACAATTACCTGAGCAGAAAGACCTGGTCAACTCTCCCTTTCCATTCTCTTGGATTTTTCATTCTTTATCTCCCAGCTCTTTAATTAATCAACTTAAAAAACCTTGTAATATGCTGTAATGTTCAAAATAGGTAAATGCATAAAGTAATAAAGATACAGTTATGCATGAGAGTACAGAGATATATACACAGACCCTGAAGGATTCACACACAAGAAGGAAACACGTGTAGAGGAACAGAGAAGTGAGATACAGGTAGGTGAGAAAAGTGAATTAAAGGAGAAAATTAAGCAGGAGTTTAATTAACTGAAAAATGCTGAGAACCTCTTGAATTTGCTTATTAAGGTCGATCATCTCTTCCTTCTCCTTCTTCCTTGTCTTCCTCCTCCTTTTTCCTCTTCTTTTTTTTATCATCTCAAGCAAATACTGAATAACAATGTGATTTTTTGATGTTTTTAAGGACCATACTTTATGGTGGGTATGTTCATAGTTTGGAGCCTGGAGGTTATTCTCAGCAATGTTCCTGCGACCATGCAATACTGCTATTGAACCTGGCGTCCCAAATACAAAGCATGTGCTCTAGCCCCTTGAACTATCCCTTGGCCAAGAAAGTAAATATTTAACAAGATTTCCAAGTGTTAAAATTTATAGAGCACTGGGCCAGAAATATGCTTCAAAACTAAATTAAAGGACAAGTAAGCTGAGAAATTAACAACTCATTTGACATTGGTTGAGAGCTATTAATTTTCTGGAACACTGACTCAGCCATTGTATAGACATAACATTCATATTTTAGTGGCCAAAAATAAAGCTTTAGACAAAATATTAAATATATTAGAAGTAACCAGTCATAGGTATGCACAGATTTACAAATTCAACTGTTATATATAGTTAGATATGATATGATTTAATACCGTAGCTGCACTGCCAAAATTATAACTACCCCAATGGCAGTTTGAATTCAAAGTTTAACATATATTAAGAAATTAGACATAGGCAGTGCTCATCTAGACATTTATTCTAAGTAAAGCAGTGAATTTGCCTAGAAGAGAAACAAAATTACAATGATCTAGAATCATTAAAAATATCATAATCTCCAACTTCAATATAAGAAAAATAAAATAAGAAACATAATGTTCTTACATAAGGAGTTATTTCAGATTTTTTTAAGCAAGCCAGAATGAGGTCAATAAATAGAATGGTGTTACAAATAGTGATGATTCTTAATATTAACTCTTCAGAGAGGTTTTAATAAGCAATGTTCCTTAATGCAGTTCCAAACTATAGACCACATATATCCTGGAATACTTTCAAGAGGTGAAGTTACAGTGTAAGTAAAATATGACTCCTATTATAACATTAAACACTGCTGAAGAGATTTGGATAACATCCAGAAAAATCATGACTGCTTCCAGACACATTAAAATAACCACTCGAGAAAAGCAGTTTCCAGGTTGGTTCTTTAACACATTACTTTTATATATGTATATGTATATATATACACACACACACATATATATATATATATATATATATATATTAGATAGAGTGATATTCACAGTGCACCTAGACCACTAGGGATGTAACTAGTAATGCTTGAAAGTGGGGGCTATGTAATGCTGAGATTAAACTCAGCACCTTGCACTTAGCAGGCTTGAACCACAGCAGAGCTTTATCACTTGTATTTTAAAAGAATATCTTTATGAAATCCATTTTTTAAAGGTAAATACATCAATGTTTCTAAATGAGAGGGTTGGACCTAGATTACCTGCAACTCAGACTCAATCCACTCTCAGTTTCCACAGGCTCCAAAATAATGAAAAATAAAAAAGAAGGATATTAATTATCGCCAAAGATGGTCAGAGCCCAGGAAAGTCCACAACTCTAATAGAACATTCAGTACTGCCTGAGAATGACTTCAGAGCAGCAATGCTTTCAATGTTCACTGAACCGAGGAAAGAAATTATTATAAAAAAAAATCCAGTTATCTCAAAGGAAGATTTAGGTAAAAATATTTTTAATCATTGAAATACATTTAAAGAGCTAAAGAATAAAATAGCAGGACTCAGAAGAAAACTGGAAGAAGCTAAAAATGGAATCAATGACCTCAAGGAGAACACACAGAGCATTATCGGGAGGAGAAAATTGAAGAGATTTGGGGTTTGTTTTCTCAAGTCAGTGCTCTCTCTGTCTCTTTGTTAGCTATCTTGCTTGTTCATTCAAGCCACTGCTCTCCTTAAACATGTATCTTGGTATCATGTATCTCGGTATGTCTTACTTATTGATTTGCTCTCTCAAGATTATTTTCTCTCTGGAACACATATCTGTCTTTCTGGCTTTTTTCTTTCTAGAGAAGCTTGTGTTCTCTCTTGAACATGTATTCCTCTATTTCTCTCTCCTTGGCATCTTTTGAGTAAATTTTGTTGAATAAAATCTATCTTATTTACCCAAGAAACTGAGACATACAGACTGGCAGGAGACAGGGGTTCTTTTTTGTGACTCAGAAGATTCATTTCACACCAACATTAGTGTGCCCAGAAGGAAAGAGAAGCACTAGGATAAAGAGAGGGGTTTTCCGAAATTTATCTTACTTCATTGAAATAAATAACTGGAGACATATCAAAAATAAACTGTTTTCAAATTTTATATATTTTCACTGACTTCTATATTATTTTTTAGTCCACCAACTTCGTTAAAAGACTTAGATGTTAAAATACTTAAGAAAATACTCAAAATGTATTATCTTATATAAGTAAGATTTGTTAATATAGTATATACATACAGACAAATGTGTGATGATTTCTTAGTAAACTCCCCCCTCAATTTCCTTTTAATTAAAAAGAAATAGCTGAGTGATTTGCATTCTTCAATATGAAATAATGAAGAAAAATATAGTTCATATACATTGTTCCCACTGTCTAGACTTCTTGCTTATTTAAATCCATCTAATGCACGAAGGACAATGAGACATTTCCAAGACTACTAAGAACAACACGTAATTGGAGCTGTCATCATAGTTCTTGGGTTAGGAAATTTCCTATCATTGTTCCAAGAAGTCAGACTCTTGGGAACCCACTCAGGAAATAAGTAGTTTCATGAAAATGGCCATTTGGGGTGCAGTCAGCAGTATTATAAAATGTCTTATAATGATGGTATTGCCTACTAAGCATTTTCCATTCCTAGAAAAGTTTGATTCTTTCTAGAATAGAAATTGATGACTGTTAAATATACACCATTTCTTTGAAGGAAGATTTCCTCCTTGTTTGTGAAAAAAAAGCAACATAAATATGGTTTAATATAAGCAGTAGGCTAATATTTCAGGTATACTACTGCTTTTGACAGGAAACAGAAAAACCATATACTTAGTGATGAACATGTTATATGTAGAGGGGGAATGGATTTTTGAATCTGAATATTTTTAAATTATTTTATGCACTGTGGTTTACAATACTTTTAATTATAGGATTTCATTCATAAAATATTTTATTCCTACATCTTCTATCTCAACGTCTAGTTCCCTTTGTCATTGGCCCAGTTTTTTCTCCCCACACCCAGCCTATTCTATTCCCTTTAATATCTCTTCCCTTCTCCCCACCACCACTGGAGTAAGCTGGTAAGCTTCCGATTGAAGAGCTTTTCTCAGTTTCTGTTGCCTTTAGGCATTTTTTATTTCCTGACTATGTTTCTTTATATTTTACATATTAGAATGATCATGCTGTATCTGTTCCACTCAGCATGACACTCTCCAGATCCATTCAGATAGCATCACATTGCATGATTTTATTTTTTCTTATAGATGAGTAGTATTCTATTGTGTATATATACCATAGTTTCTTTTTCCAGTCACCTGTTATAGGACACTTAAGTTCTTTTTAGATGAGTAAATAAACTTTAAGTATGATTCTTTGGAAAACTAAAGAGAATTTTTATATTAAAAAATAAGGTAAATGGACACCATACATTTTCTTTAAAAAGACCATGATTAACATCTCTTTCTTTTTCAGAGAAGACAGAGATTTGAAGAAATAGTAGTCAAGAACTTTTTAACTATGAACCAGAGAGATAGCTCAACAGAGATTAGAGTGCATATTTTTTCAAGTAGAAGACTCAAGTTTTATCCCCAGTCATCAGCCTTCCCTGAACACTGCTAAGAGCAACCTATGAACACAGAACCAGAAAGGCAGCCAGCTAGATGTGGCTCAAGCCCTACCTCCCCTGAAAAAAAAATCCAAACAAAATACAAATAGGGGGTCAAAGCGATAGCACAGTGGGTAGGGCATTTGCCTTGCACGCAGTTGACCTGAATTCAATCTCTGGCATCCCACATGGTCCCTCAGAAACTGCCAGGAGTGATTCCTGAGAGCAGAACCAGGAGTAATCCCTAAGTGCTGCCAGGCATGGCTCCAAAACAAAACAAATCCAAATAGAGGCACCCCAAGACACATTGTAATTTAAATGTAAAAGATCAAAGCCGATAGAATCCTAAAAGCAAGTATTAGGGAACCCTCAAAGGACTCACAGATTTCACAACTGAAATTTAACAGACCAGAAAGGAATGGTATTATATGTCCCAAGTGTTGAATGGAAAAGAATTTCAATAAAGACTATTTTATCCCAGGGGTTTTTCCATTTTTACATGCTCAGACTTTTGAAAATTAGAAAAATATTTTGTAGACAACTAAGAAAGAAATAAAAAATATTATTTATGATAGTGTTTTATGTGTCGTTTTAAAATATAATATTTAAAAATGAAAACCTTGTGTTAAGCAACGATAACTTTTATGCCGAATGGCAGAGAATTTATGTAGACTGGCAATGGATTGTGGTGTGGAAGTTGAAACCATTACCATATCCAGCTAGGTTATTAATGTACCAGATTAATCAGATTTAGAGGAGTAATAAAAAACGTTCAGACAAAAGTTGAAGTAATTCATGGCCACTAAACCAGTTTTGCAGAAAATACTGAGAAGATTTCCTAAAAAAGGAAAAGAAACCCATTTGAAAGTAATGAGATTCTTTTAAAAAAAAAATAGGAGATGTCCACAAATTGGGGAATATTTGCCCACCACTAATCTGACAAAAGGGTTGATTATCAAGATATAAAAAGCATAAAAGCACTGGTAGAACTTTACAGAAAAATAAAAACCAACTGCATCAAAAGAAATGGGGGCAAGGGGTGGGGGAGGAGGGAGATAAGGGGCAGTGGTGAGAAGAAAGTTGCACGTCTTTTTTTATGATGAAACCCAATTACAAACATGTTTGTAATCTTGGGAAAAGAGAGACAGAAAAAAGAGAGCAAAAATAAAATGCCCGATACAGAGGCGGGTGAGGTGGGAGTGTGGAAGGGAAATGGTGAATATTGGTGGTGAGAAAGGTGTACTGGTGAAGTGTGGTATGCATTCTATGACTGTAACCAACTATGAATAAATCTGTAATCGTGATAATTAAATAAAATAGCAAAAAAAGAAAAGAAAAGAATCTTAAAAAAATGGGGGCAAGGGACATATATCAGGCAGGGAGGTTGTCTTGCATTTGGCTGACCCAGCTTCAAATCCGTTACCTCATATGGTCTCTTGAATGCTGTCAGGAATGAACCCTGAGTGAAGAGCCAGGAGTAGGACCTGAACACCACTGGTTACGGCACAAACACACACACACACACACACACACACACACACACACACACACAAAGCGGGGTGAAAGATATTAGCAGAAACGTCCTCAAAGAAGACATACAAACAGCTATAAGGTATAAGAAATAGAGCTTTACATCACTAATCATTAAGGAAAAGCACATCAAAACAATAATGGATCACACCAGTGCAGGTGTTACACATCACAAAGAACAAAAATAATTAGTATTTACATGGATATGAATAAAAAGGGACCACCATTGAATGCTGTGGGGGGGGGATTTCAACTGGTCCAGTCTTTTGGAAAACAATATGAACAGTTCTCAAAGAACTAAGAATTGAATTTACATTTGATCCAGCAATTTTACTTCCAAAAAGCTACCCCAACTGTCCAAGAATTCTATACAGAAATGATATTTGCAGTCCTTATTTGCAATAGCAAAAACATGGAAACAAGCCAAGTGTATCAGCACAGATTACTGGATAGAGAAACTGATGTAAACGCACAATGGAATACTACTTGGCTTTAAGAAAAGATGAGATTATGCAATTTGCTGCTATATAACTGGATCTGGCGATTATTATGCTGAATCAGATTAATCAAAAGAAGGGGGGGAATGATCTCTTACATATGCCATATATAAAGAAACATACTACAGGAATAAGAATTGCCCAAATGACACTGGTGGAGGCTGTGATGATAGAACACTTTATGTATGAAACCCTACCAATAGTAATTCTGTACGCCATGATGGCTATAATAATGTTTTTTTTAAAAGGAATCAATATTAATTTCGACAAAATTGTTCCTTACAAAGACAAATTTCCCGAGATTAATTTTTGAGAAGAAAATGTTTTAAATTCAGTTCATTCTTTCTCACTTTCTCCATCTGTACAATAAAGATAGTGTGAACTTTTCCTATCACACTTTTTGTAAGCTAAAATACCTGAGATTTACTTGTTTAAAATTAAATAATAGGATACAAGCTTAGAACTCTATATTGTAAATACCATGTTAGCTTCAAAACAAAAATTAGAAGAAATAAACACGTTTAGGCAAAGGGACGATACACATTATGCAAAAGTTAGATATCAAAGCACAATGTAAAAACACAAGAACAATGGGACAAACTGTGAAAATACCTAGTCTGTATAGAAAAAATGTCAGAAGTATTGATAATCAATCATTTTGCTAAATTTAGTTACCCTAAATTACCATATAAATATTAAATATAAATCTATCAAGAGAGTTTAGCACTCATTACTCTAGGCACCAAATAAAGGAGCATTAAAATATATAGAACAACTACTAACAAGGTTTAAAAGAGACAACAGTAGTGCAGTAGGACATAGCATTCTATACCTCCACCAAAGGATGAATCTATCACAAGGAAAACTAACAAAGAAACAACAAGCTTAAAGGAGAAGTTAGAGGACCTGGGCCATTTATAGAGATCTCCACCCCAGAAAAGTCAAAAACACATTCTTTTCTCATTCATGTAGAACATTTTTGAGGATAAACCACACTCTGGGACACAATCAAGTCATACTAAAATCATGTCAAGTATCTTTTTATATAATAGTGAAATAATACTAGAAATGAACCATCAAAAAGAAATCTGGAAAAAGTTCAAACATTTGGAGACTAAACAACACGCTGCTGGATAACTGGATAACAACAATGAAATAAAAAATGATTAAAAGAATCCCTATAATCATGGAGAATGAAAACATGATCTAGTAGATATATAGGACATAGAAAGTTGTACTAAGATAGAAGTTTCTAACTGTGTAAGCATCTATAAGAAAATAAGAAAAAACTTAAATAAAAAATTTACCCTAAAAAAATCAAGACAAAAAAAAAAACAACAAATGGAATATGAAATCATCTGGAAGTGGTTATTTAGAATAAATTGTAAAATATATTGTTAACACATTTTTAAAGTAATTTTAACAGTAAAAATTCTTAAGTGTAAAGCATGTAAATCTGTGTTCTCTCCAGCAAGATCATCTTAGGGAAAACATTTTAGAAGGCAACTGAAATTCTCCCAGAACAATTTTTCAATTTATTTTCTAACAAAAGATGCATATTCAATTAGTCTTGGAAATCACTTCAAACATATTCTGTGGGTAACTCAGGTGAGCCTTAATTCCATGGAAGTTGACTTAGAAGACTTATTGTCATCAACTTTAATGAAGATTATATTTTTTTAGGAAATGTTAATTAACTAGAGGTAATCATAACTTTTTTATATATTTTAGGGTTATATCCTGCAACATATTTCATGAGACTTTATTTATCACAAATAAATATTTATTATTTTGTTTTTTAGCCATACCCAATAGTATTCAGGGCATACCCCTTGTTCAGTGCTCAAAGGGTCATTCCTAACAGTGCTCAGAATTGAACTTGAATCAATCACATACAAGGCAAATGCCCTTCTGCCATACTATCTCTCTGGCCCAGGTCGACCTGGTATTTCTAAGGAACTGAAAACAATCTCCCCAACTAAGAAGGGATGTTCATTTATTTTTAAATAATTTTTATTGTGACCAAAGTGAATTACAAATCTTTCACAGTAATATTTAAGATGCATAGTGACAATAAATCGGGCCATTCCCACCATTAATGTTGTCCTCCTTCCACCTCTATTCCCAGCATGCATCCCATATCTCCCTCTCTTGCTTCCCCCCACTCCCCGGTCTGCTAGTATAACTGCTCCCCTCTGTGTATACTTGTTGTAGATTGGGTATTGATTCTGTTGTCATTGACTTTGGGTTTGGTGTTTGACTCTAATCATTTTTTATTTCCCCTCAATGTTCATATGACTGTTTGGTCATGGTACCCCTCAATTTTAATCCCCCCCCTCAATTCATGAAGCAGAGCAAGATGATTCATGTTATGTGGTTCTGTTGGAAAAGAAAAACAAAACAAAACAACTGGGAGGATTCCTTCTAGAGGTTATAAATATCAAATCAAAAGAAGAAAGAGAAAAAGAGAAGAAAAACAATCAGCATCTACAAAAAAAAAAGAAAAGAAAAGAAAGCAACCAGCTCAGCATCTACAAAAAGAAGAAGAAGAAGAAGAAGAAGAAGAAGAAGAAGAAGAAGAAGAAGAAGAAGAAGAAGAAGAAGAAGAAGAAGAGAAGAAGGAAGAAGAAGATGAAGAAGAGAAGGAGAAAAAGAAAGAAGAAAGAAAGAAAGAAAGAAAGAAAGAAAGAAAGAAAGAAAGAAAGAAAGAAAGAAAGAAAGAAAGAGAAAGAAAGAAAGAAAGAAAAGAAGGAAGGAGGAAGGAAGGAAGGAAGGAAGGAAGGAAGGAAGGAAGGAAGGAAGGAAGGAAGGAAGGAAGGAAGGAAGGAAGGAAGGAAAGCACCCAAGTACTAAAAACAACTACCAAGAAGGGTTGTTCTTATCATTTTTTAATTTTTTCTTAGCTGATGACTCTCAACTATACGTTGATTTATCACTTAAGAATGTCTAATCTGACAATTGCCACTTAGCCAATGGCCCAACTGCACCAATCAGGAGTCTCAAACTCTCGGCCCTAGTGCAGCAAACGGCCCTCCATACAATATTTTGTGGCCCTGCCCTAGAGGAATCTTTTTTGTTTTGTTTTATTTTAGTTGTTTGGGTCACACCCCCCAATGTTCAAGGCTTACTACTGACTTTGCACTCAAGGATCACTCCGACTTTGCCTCCTGCGGCCCCCAGGTAAATTGAGTTTGAGATGCCAATCTGACCAAAGCTCCAAACCAAAAACTGCTGGTTTTTGAGCTGGCATCACCAGAACTTTTTTGGATTGAATATGGGCACTCTTCCCCAACCTTCTTGGACTTCAGGAAGCCCTGGCAGCCAAAAACACACCCCACAAAAGCTGCAGTTTCAGCAGCAGTGCTTGGAATTTCTAGACCATGTGGCAATGATAGCTTCTATTTTTTAAATATTCTCATCACCATAGAATACACCGCTTTAGATGCCCATGTGTATCTGAAACTTCCGAATGTTCAGAAACAAAAAGAAGTAACAGAATGATCAATAAGACCTTACTAAATTTTCTGACAATGACTTAATCACCTCATTATGAGATACAATAATTTTCATAAATTGTCTTGTACTTTTTCTTTCTTTCTTTCTTTCTTTCTTTCTTTCTTTCTTTCTTTCTTTCTTTCTTTCTTTCTTTCTTTCTTTCTTTCTTTCTTTCTTTCTTCTTTCTTTCTTTCTTTCTTTTTTCTTTCTTTTCTTTCTTTCTTTCTTTCTTTCTTTCTTTCTTTCTTTCTTTCTTTCTTTCTTTCTTTCTTTCTTTCTTTCTTTCTTTCTTTCTTTCTTTCTTTCTTTCTTTCTTTCTTTCTTTCTTTCTTTCTTTCTTTCTTTCTTTCTTTCTTTCTTTCTTTCTTTCTTTCTTTCTTTCTTTTCTTTCTTCCACTGTGCTATCTCTCCAGCCCCCCCGGCCCTTCTCTTTTTAAATGTTTGCCCCGAGGCAGGAAATGCGCACTGATGAAGGGTACCGTGCATTGTATGACTGAAACAACTTTGTAATTGAAAAAATAAACCCAATTGTATTACAAACTTCCCTGTAACCAAGGTGTTTAAATAAAGTTATTAAAATGAAAAGAAATACAGGCTTGCATTGCTGAGAATGTAGCCAGGATTCTATCCCTCAGGGCCACATTTCTGAATTACAAAGTCAAGAAGATCCCCTACCCTGTAAACTAGTTTTAACTATTTTTGTTCCATTTTTCCATTTTAGCAAACATATCTTCAAACATCTGGTCTTATAGATCACTGTAATTGTCCAATAAGCACTATGGAGGCCAACAAGGAGGAGCATGATTGCTGCCTTCAGATAATATTATAAATTGAATACCAGATTATTCCTCAACTCACATGCCACAGGGGTGAAATGAGCACTGTCCCATGGCCACTATCAAAAGTTAAGGTAAGTGCAGAGGAGGAAGAACCCCATTCCAAGGTATTGGAACAATGTATGCATAAAACTGTTGTTAACAGCATAACCAACTACAGTATTTTGATAGAATGGGGTGTTATATACTCAAATATATAGTCAAGTTATATACTTGATTTTATTAAAGACTTACTTCTTTAATGCACTTTGACCTTTCAAGCTTTATTGGCAGATTTTTTATTATAGAGCAGATAAATGGTATATATATATATATATTTTTTTTTGCTTTTTGGGCCACATCTGGCAGTGCTCAGGGGTTACTCCTGGCTATCTGCTCATAAATAGCTCCTGGCAGGCACGGGGGACCATATGGGACACCGGGATTTGAACCAACCACCTTAGGTCCTGGATTGGCTATTTGCAAGGCAAATGCCACTGTGCTATCTCTCCAGGCCCATAAATGGTATATCTTAAGTTTAACTAATATGCTAGTGATTATAGGGATTATAGAAAAATAATTATACCTATCAACTATAGAAAAAGTCAATATAGTTTAACAGATCACTTTGTCATTTCCTAAACGTTGGTGGGCAGAATATAATTGTTCATACCACATACATACTTTTAGTTCTCAAAGTCAGGATTTATGACTAAATATGTAATTCAATAGATGATAAATTATATATGTGACTGTGCCAATAAGTGGTTCTTGGGTCTTCAATTTTAATACACTTCATGTTGCCACTTTCTTCTCTGGGGGAGTTAAATGCCCAACTAACCATTTATCAGCATATTATGAAAAAAATTGAATTTTTATCCTTCAGCTTATTTTGTTGAGTGGCATGGCTCTATATTCAGGATAGAATTTTCCAGTGGCAAAAGTATACATTAACTCCAAGCAAGAAAAAAGTTAAAGCAAGTCAGAGAATAAAAGTACAATAAACTTTAACTTTAGATAAAAAAAAGAAAAATAAGTTAGGGAACTTAGAAAGGTAAGTAGGAGAAAGGACAGGAAAAGTAAAATAATAAATAAATGAATAAATAAATAAATAAATAAATAAAATAGCCACCTGACTGACTGTAATAGAATATGTCTTTGCTTATATAACCCAAATGGGATTCACTTTCAATGACATCAAACACCAAAAGCAATACATGAATCATAACTTAGGAAATAAGTTGAATGAGCTATAAAAAGAAATCCAAATTTAGTTTAGCACTTAATAAGGAATGTTCATTTCCCTTCTAATAATATGTCAGAATTTACAATGGCATTTTATGAGGACTAAAATATATATTTTGAATATGTGAATTTTATTTTAACATGATACTCCTTTGTTGTTTTTTTAAGTGAACTTTACAAAATCACTCCAAAGAAATGATAATTCTAACCATAATGGTTGAGAAAGAGAGAAAAGAGCTGTAATTGCAATGTTAGTGGGAGGAGTTACAGAATCAAGAGGTGGTATTTCCCATTTTGGGCCTATTTTATACTTGTCCAGTCTTCAAAAGTTCATTGTCAATGCTATAATTTTGGTTTACTGTACTGGTGGTCACTTTTAATGTGCTCTACTTTATTAAATCTGAGTTTTATTTCTCTGACATTGCCTTTCTCAGTTGACTTTTAGCTTGTAGTCATTCACCACATTCAAATGCCAGAATTAATAAGATGATTGTATGAAAATACAGAATAATAACCATGTAATATGAAATGTGCCATTAATGCGGCACACGCATATTACATTTTATGGCAAAATCTTGGTAATTGCCTGTCTGGTTTAATTTTCAGCTGAGTAAATGGAAAACTTTCTGAGGTTGTGCTATCTTTTTCTCTATTATTATTATTATTCCAAATATCGGTATTGGTCAGGGAACCACATAAATCCATCACTCCAGTTTTTATAGAGCTCAAAGTTTCTGGAATTGGAAGCTAACCTAAGGTAAAGTACCCAAGCACAGATTTTCAGAGTTGTATGACTTTTGTCATCGGGAATGAATTTTAACTTAACACCAAAATAATAATATAAATTTCTTATAAAATTGGGAGGTGGCTCAACCTCAGAATAGGGAGGGATCAGGACACTTGATGAGGCCAGCATCTTCTCACTGTTTTTGGTAAGAGATGACTTTGTTTGGTGTGATTTTTTTTAAATCTTAGAGCCTTGCTGAGATCTCTGTCTAGAAAATGAATCATCATGACTTGGAGTGGCAAATGCTTGGACAAAAATTCCAGCTGGGTACAAAGGTCTGGCACCTGAAAAAAGGTGAACAAGGCCCCATTTGCAGGAAACTTTTAGTCTACTAGAGAAGTTTATTCTAGTTCCCTTGGGTTCCATCAATAAATGCAATTGGCTAGGCAACTTAAATAATAAAAATACATTTCCTCACAGTTCTGGGGGTTGGAAGTCAGAGATTAGAGTGTAGGGAGACTTGGTTCTTTCTGAGAATTGTAATACAGAATTTATTCTTTACCTCAGTCATAGTTTTCTGTATCCTCAAGTATATCTCATAGCTTGTTGATGACATATTTCCTCTCTCTGCTGATTATCTTAGCTATTTCATGCTTATCTAGTTCTCTATTCAATTTTTCCCTTTGTGTAAGGGAACTATTCATATAGATTAAGAACCACCTGAATGACCTCATCTTAATTTGATCATCAGCACTGGCTCTATTTCAGTCATGTTCACAGTTACTATAGGGTAGGATTTCAGTATCTTTGGGATGGGGGTGGACAATTTCATCCATAACAAAATTGTTGTTTGAATGAATATAAATTCTGCTCTCTGACCACCATGTTGAACTTCGAGTTTTGAGTTTCTACAATCTAGAACTCTCCAAACCTTTGCTTTGTCTCAATAGTTCTAGAACTATTTGAAGCAACTATTTGTTGTTGAGGTTATTATTGTTGTTTTGTTTTGGAGCCACACTCAGCAGTGCTCAGGACTTATTCCTGCTCTGTGTTTAGGGACCGTTACTGAAAGTACTTGAAGGACCATATGTGGTGCTTGGGATTGATCTTGGAAATTGATCCAATTACCTTGGATCCAGAGAGATAGTACAACAATGGTTAAGATGCTTACCTTGCATGTGGTGCAGGGTTCAAACCCCAGAATTTTATATGGTGATCTGAGCACCACCAGTCATAACGCATGAGTGTAGAACCAGAATTAACCCCTGAGCATTGCTACGTGTGGCCCCAAACAAACAAAAGCAAAGCAAAAAGTGTGTTGTAGTAAGGCTTTTATACTTTAAAGGATCATACTAAACTTCACTTTGCTCTCATTCTGACCTGCACTATTTTGCATCAGTGATAAAGTTCTAAATATGATCAATAAATATCTCTCAGTAAACATTCTCTGTTCGTTGCTTTAGGTGCTACTTATGGAAGTTGGTTCATAATCTAGCCTTCATAAAAATCTAATGAGTGGCAGTAAAAAATAAAACAAAGGAATAGAGAATTTGGTAGAAATCACAAAGTGACATGGGAATAGGAAAATGCACTGAATCACTGTCATGGATTGGGCTGAGTTAGTCTTGAATCCATGTTGGGCTGTGGGTAAAATAGAGGAAGCCAGAGAAGACTTTATGTAGGTGAGAAAACCTGAGATAAGTGTTGATATATGCAATAGAATCAACCATGCAATGAAGTAGAATTAGAAAAGGTAAGCAGTGTGGGGCATAAAAATATAGAAGGGTACATAGAAAGATACTAATGAAACATTGAAATTATGGTCAGGGAGAGAGTGCTGAACTCCAATTCAATCTCAAGCACTACAAGTTCACCACGTCTAGCCCTAGAAGCCCCAGAGCATCACCAAGGCGCATAGAACTCACACTGATTTGTTTAAATAATCAACATTTTTTTTACAATTTTGGAGGATAAAAGTCCAGAATGAAGGTGCCAGTAAATCCAGTATGAGCTGAGAGCCCTCTTCTTTTTTAAAAAATTTATTTTAGATTTTATTTTAGGCACTGTAATTTAAAATATTGATAATGAAAACCTTTTTTCCATTAAAAAAGAATAAAGAAGAATGGGAGGAAAGAAAGAAAGAAAGAAGAAAGAAAGAAAGAAAGAAAGAAAGAAGAGAAAGAAAGAAAGAAAAAGAAAAGAAGAAAGAAGAAAGAAAGAAAGAAAGAAGAAAAGAAAGAAAGAAGAAGAAAGAAAGAAGAAAAAGAGAAGAAGAAAGAAAGAGAGAGAGAGAGAGAAAGAGAAAGAAAGAAAGAAAGAAGAAAGAAAGAAAGAAAGAAAGAAGAAAGAAAAAGAAAGAAAGAAAAAAGAAAAAGAAAGAAAGAAAGAAGGAAGGAAGGAAGGAAGGAAGGAAGGAAGGAAGGAAGGAAGAAAAGAAAGAGAAAGATAAAAGAAATAAAAAAAGAAAGGGAGGGAGGAAAGGAGAAAAAGAGGAAGAAAAATAAAGAAATACAGAAAAAATTAAGTAGAACTTTGAAAAAAAAATGAACTTTGCTATCTTCTTTATTCAGAGACAATTGAGTTCTACCCAAAATCTCATTTAAGCCCATTCACATCCAAAGTCTTCTACTATAAATACATTGAGGGTTGGGAATTCAAATTATGAATATGGAAGACACCAACTTAATGTCAGTGAGATTAATACATGTTTGGTACAGAAGACCTGACTGACAAGTTCCTCCATGCCCACGAACCCCATCCTTCTCAACCATAAAACTTCTCATTAGTCAAACTTGTGATCAACTGATTAGAACAGTGCTATAATAGTGGTTTCTCATTAGTATAAACAGTATTTCAGACATGCAAACAGAGGCTTCTCCATGAAACCACTGATTTGTTCAGCTCAGGGCTATAGAAGGATGACACAGCTTTCCCCCAGTCTAGGCATTAGCAGTTTCTGTAAGACTTGAAAGAATAGTTCATTTTATTCTCAACTGCTATGTGATTCGTGGGATGCTGTTTTTACATTATCCTGGCCACCTAATATCATGACCCTCTCCTGCACAGCTTATGATCTAATTAAATGTTTTGAATTTTTCATTGGGGCTGGTTTGGGTCAGATCCAGCAATGTTCAGGGGTTACTCCTGGCTCTGCACTCAGGAATTACTCCTAGAAGTGCTTGGAGGAATCATATATGGGTTGTGAGGGATTGAACCTACGTTGACCGCATGTAAGGCAAATACCCTACTGTTATAATTCTGGCACCAGTCTATGATGTGATTTAAAACAAAAAACCTATCCTAGAGCAACTCCTTTACTTTAAAATAGAACCTTTCATTCTCTGATGCCTTAAATGTGCACGTTAGGAGGGGAGGCAGAGCAATAGCAGAGAAGTAGAGCATTTGCCTTGCAAGCGGCTGGCCCTGGACCAAACCTAGGTTCATGATTGGCATCCCATAAGATCCTCTGAGCCTGCCAGGAGTGATTTCTGAATGCATGGCCAGGAGTAACTCCTGAGCATCACCAGGGTGGCCCAATCCCCCCCCCCGAAAGGTGTGCACCTTAAGTAAATTATTCACCATATCATCAAGCCACAATCTTAAGGAAGATTATGAAAACTTTAAATTTTATTGACGTCTGCACTAAAAACAAAATATGGTACAGCAATTTTTCATAAACAAGCAAAATATTTTTTTCAAAACAAACAAAACTTTGGTATTAAGGAGTGCTGTGTTCAGGAAGGAAATAGTTGATGTCATTTGTTTTTCTCTTCAATCACCAGAGTGTTGAACGTGTCTTTAGACAGAAAAATGCCAGTATACGTGACATCTGTTGTCTTTTAGTGTAAACTATGTTGGTGGGAAGTAAGAGAGATACTGGCTAGAAAAATAAAGACAGAGCTTTGACACATAAGAAAATAAGGACTAAAGAAAAGGTCAATAATGAAGCAATGTGGCTAACCATAAATTGACTTGCAGAATCCAGATTCTGGGCCACTAAGCAATTATGTTCCCTTCCTCTGAGTCCTATCTGTCCTTTTTCAATCCCTTTGCTGGTGCTTTGTGGGCTAAGTTAACTCCAGAGGCAGCATTTGGGTGATCCCAGAAGGGCTAACCAAACAAATACATACAGGGCTTAACTTTCATTCCACCACAGGGAGAGAACTAGTATTTCATAGGTCAGGCTGGGGAAATTCCAGTCTCTAAGCAAGAGGAATGTTTACAAATGTCATCTGATTTGGAGATTATGGTGTTTCTCTGAGGCCTGTAAAAAACAAATTCTCTATTTTATTTTACCTAAAACACATTCATTTTTTAAATAAGAATATAAAGTATTATGGGGGCTAGAGAGATAGTACAGCAAGCAGGAAACTGGCTTTGCATGTTACCAATCCAGGTTTAATCTCTTGGGTCCCCTGTGAACATCAGAGTATCATCAAGTGTGATGTCTGAGTGCAGAACCATGAGTATAAACCCTGAACATTGCTGAGTGTGTCCCCCCCAAAGCAATAACAATATAAAGAATAAAATATTATTTCCTTTCCATGGAGGTCACCAAATGGAGATTCAAACTTTGTATGGAAATGCATAAAGGAAAGAAAGTATTATGGACTAGTTAATCCATTCAACAAATTCTATTGCTCTCAGTATTCTGGGTGATAAAAAAGAGAACTTTTAGACCCTCATGTTCCCCTATAAATAATCCATAGCCAGTCAGAGTATTAATCATGGGGCAGGAAACTTATTCTCTATGTTTTTATTATTGAGCACAGTGGTCACATAGCCCAAGATAGCTCTTTAGCTACCTAGTTTATTCTGGATAGTGAACTAATATTTGTCAAGTAGATGAAAGCTCATCAGATTGTCAACACTTCAGCAATATGTTAAGCTTCTCCTAAACTGAGAAGTGAGCACTCCTGGCTTAAGTCATGGAGGGCTGTTTCATAGAGATGGAATTTCAAGCATGCATTTACAGGAAGACTTGAACTGCAGAAGGGATGACTTAAAGAAAATATATGCTCAGGTAAGGGGACCAGGAGAGTCAAGTAGTCAAGTCAGGAGACTTGACCCAGAGCACTTTAAGAAGGTTCATGAAAACAAACAAAAGTATGCAAAAGTAAAAATATATATAGGCAATGGGACAAAACCTGAAAAGGACAGATTTGAGTTGAAGAAGTGCAGGAGAATGAGTGTTAGGCAAAGAGTGCATGTAAAAATTTCTTCTAAGCAGACTTCCCCACATAACTGAGAAAGGATAATCATGCATAAGCCAGAGAGTTGTGAGATCAGTCATACAATCAAGTGGATAAAAGAGACATGGGCCCCATTCCTGGTGCTGGGCTGCTTTGATACTCTCAGCCCCTTTCTACTTACATGCTATGCTTTAAATAAAGAAAACTAAAACTTATAAAACTAATACTTAGCATTGATTAGGAAATTCCTCAAACTTTTTTAAACAGGGGTCCAGTTCACTGTCCTTCATACTGTTGGAGGGCCAGATTATAGTAAAAACAAAAATTATGAACAAATTTCTATGCACACTGCATATATCTTATTTAGAAGTGAAGAAACAAAATGGGAATAAATACAATATGTGGCCGGCGGGCCATAGTTTGAGGACCATTGAATTAGGTGGTCAATGAATCTTTTCTAAAATGAATCTTTTACTAAAAGTAATTCAGGAAGGGCTTTGGAGTTCTCTCTCTCTCTCTCTCTCTCTCTCTCTCTCTCTCTCTCTCTCTCTCTCTCTCTCTCACACACACACACACACACACACACACACACTTATACAAGCTCACACCTTTTGAAAACAACCATTACTCTTTAAAACCACGTGTGTTGTATCAGCACCCATTCTGAAGATAACATAATCTGCCTCATGCTCATACAGTTTCATTCTATTCTGTGGAAGACATTTGTCCTTGATAGCCTCTACACCAGAGTGGGGAGAATATGCGAGTTTATGAAACTTATGTCTCAAAAGTTCAACTCCCACCTCACAGGCATTTATAGAAAGTGGGGTCAATGTGAAATCCCAATGGAAAACATTTCAAGGTTCTGGGATCCCAGATGATTTGCTGGATGAGTGGTGTGGCACTGGGGGAGTCATGGGTCTGGGAGACATTCCTAGCATTCCTATGTGGCTGAGATTTAAGAGCTGGAGTTGGGTAAAAGCAATTTGTGGGGTCAGTGCTCCCTCATAGCCACTTGATCCAAGAGTCTAGGGGGGACAAGTTAGGACATAAGAGCTTTGCAAAGATTATGTGCCTGTGCAAATATGTCTTAAATGAGATATTTATCTGCACTCTATGTCTCTGAAATTGTTTTAACTCCCCCTTTTTAATGAGAAATACATAGGCTGAGAATTAGTAATAACAAGATATTACAACTTTGAGAGCACAAATAACTTCAACAGGGCTTAACTTTTTTTTTCATTTTAAGCACCATGCTTTACAAAGCTGTTATTACTATAGTTTCATATGTGTGTGTGTATATATATATATATATATATATATTATATATATATATATATATATATATATATATATATATATATATAGTGTCTTTGGGCATTGGTTATTTCCTTGCTACGTTTCTTTATTTGCTGTATATAAGAGAGAGCATTCTGTATCTCTCCCTCACCTTCTAATTTCACTTAATATGATAATTTTCAGGTCCATCTACCTCACAGAAAATTGCATGGTTTTGTGTTTTTTCACAGCTAAGAAGTATTCCACTATGTCTATGTACCATTGTTTATTCATATAATCATCTGTCTTTTGACACTTGGGTTATTTCTAGGTCTTGACTATTATAAACAGTGCTACAATGAACATATGTGAGCAAATGTCTTGGATGAACCCTTGGGATAGATGCCAAAAAGTGAAATTGCTGCATCATATGGAAGTTTAGTTCTTAGTTTTTGAGAATTGTCCACAATATTTTCTAGAAAGACGGATCCAGTCAACAATCCCACAAGCAGTAAATAAAGGTCCTTAAAGGCAGCTTTTTTTTTTTATCTTTGTCTCATTTATTACTTTATACTACTACCTCATTTTATTTGCCACACTTTCCCTCTTTTGGTTATATCAAAAATGCTCTTAATTTAATATTGCATTTTTATTGTCAGTTATTTATAGTATTGATTTAAAAATCTTTCTCTGTGCTTTGACTCACTTGTTTTTAGAGCCAATGTCTCCTCCAGGGGAAGGAAAACAAGATTGACAGGATATCTCTTTTCAGAAGGGAGGGATTATGCTGGTAAATCAACTGTTGCCACAGTAACTGTTATTTCAATAGATTGCTGGGGAAAAAACAGTAATCTGGGGTCTAAGAATACCACACACTGCCTTCTTTCCTCTCCCAGCACTTTCTGCCCTGTCCAAAAAGTGGAAAAGCACTGTTGAGCAAAGCCACATAATAATTCCCTGCTAGAGTGGGAGTTGAGCCCCAAATTCCTCCTTCCTTCTGTGAAAAACTCAAGCTGTAAAGTATTATGAGCCCCTATTTTACCCCAAAACTGCCCCAAAACAGGATTGCTAGAAAAAAACCTATATATATTCTTGTTGTCCTAGAACTTTTTGGGACTTGCAGTGATGCTCATTTTTGACCATGCTTCTCTTTGTCCCATCTTTGAATTTAAGCCCTAAAGCTTAAATTCTCATGGTTAAAAGGAAGTTTCCGAATTATAACAATTTTCCATAGAAGAAATTTCTGGAAGAGGAATGCACTTATTAAAAAAAAATCCACCTTAAGATTTGTAATCCACTTTGGTCAAAATGAAAATTATTTAAAAAAAAAATAGTCCACCTTTTCTGAGTGCCAGAGTTTATGCTTAGTTATGTAGTTTTCATCTTATTTATTAGAAGATGAAAGCCAGAGAGGTTGAGCAGCTTTCCCAAGATGTTATAGCTAATGAACTTGCGCATTATGAATTTATTAACTTCGCTTAACTGTTGGAAAGAAGAGAGAGTTCTTGCCTGTAAATCCATTCCTTCAGTGAATATTTACTGAGCCCCTACACTTGGAATAGGAAACACCCATGTGACTCAAATGAATCGTGGGATTCTTTGGAGTTTACATACTAGTGCATAGAGAATTAAAACTAAGAAATACATCATATGTTTCCTGGTGATAAGTGCCACAGTGATAAATAAGACATGGCAACGGAAATAGAAAAGGCAGGCAGCACCATTTGTGTCAAAAAATAATGCATTATTGAGAGTAGGAAATAGAAAGCTTCCTTTCATGTCAAGAACAATTTCTAAATTCCCAGAGCCTGTCATATCCAGCTGTGCTGATTGATCTGAGAGTTCCCGAGGCAGCATAAGAGGGGTGTCTGACAAACGTGCATTTCAGTTTATTAGAACACTAGGTCAAAATGAAAATGTTAACACACAGTTGAACTAAACAATGTGTGTAATAATGCAACCCCACCCCAAGTCTTACAGTCTTACTGCCTCTACCCCCTTTTTCCTCACAGAAGTCTTTGAAAACTGACCCAGCCAATCTGGAAATTGTTTAAAGATCCCAAGAGAAAGGGCTATGTACCAATATGATTACTGGTGCTGTTTTTTCATTAAGAATGACATGATTGGGGATGCCTGGAGAAAATCACTAGCCATCAAGAAAGGAATTTCAAATTATGTGACAAATTAGTAATGTCGAAAGCCTGGCCACAAACTCAGGAGGTTAATGTACTATTTTTGTCTTTAAATAACACAAATAAACAGTTTTTTTTAAGTAGCATAGTTTCAAGATCTTGAGAGAAGTTAATTTTATACTTTAGAAAGCAGTGAAGTATTAACAAAACAATATACTTAGAATTGGGTTTTTTTCTCCATAAGTAACAAAGTTTGTTAATGCCCACACTACTATGATTTTTACAGACAAGGATATTTACATCCAAACAAATATATATTTTCTTTATACGTCAAGATAGCAAATGGATATCAACATTATTATTAGAACACAAAAGTTCTTTGTTCTCTTTATGATGGGAAGGGGCTAATTAATGCAATTGATCTGAGAACCGGAAGCAGTCCAGGTGAGTAGAATGGAAGGTCCTCTCTAAAGACTGTACCAAAGACCAATTCTACATGGTGGTGGCTATTGAGTTTCTAGGGTCATGTATTCAGCTCTGTGATATACCTAGATACAAGGTCCACTGAGTTCCTCCTAAAGTCCAAAGTACTTTGAAGACAAGATCTATGGATTTGAGGATTCCCTTGTCTTCATAATCTTTCTTTATATCTGTCCACTGGATCATACCTCAATAGTTTAAAGGACTTAATAAAACCTTTTTGGTCTAGAGGGATAGTTACAGGGATTGTTGCTGCCTTGTGTGCGATCAACCTGGTTTTAAATAATATCTTTATTTAAGCACCATGATTACAAGCATGATTTTAGTTGGGTTTCAGTCATAAAAAGAACACCCCTTTTCACCAGTACAACATTCCCACCACCAATGCCTCCCACACCCCTTCTCCCCCAACCCCTGGCCTGTATTCATGACAGGCATTCTACTTCTCTCACTCATTAACATTATCATGATAGTTGTTAGTGTAGTTATTTCTCTAACTGCACTCACCATTCTTTGTGGCAAGCTTCATATTGTGGGCCATTACTTCCAGTCCCCATCTCTATTGTCTCTGAGTATTATTACAATAATATCTTTTATTTTTCTTAAAACCCATAGATGAGTGAGACTATTCTGTCTCTATTTCTCTCCCTCGGCTTTATTTCACTTAGCATAATAGTTTCCATATCCATTCATGTATAGGAAAATCTCATGACTTCATCTCTCCTGACTCCTGCATAATATTCCATTGTGTATACGCACCAAAGTTTCTTTTGACAATCATTTGTTGAAGGGCATCAGAATCTTCCAGATTCTGGCTATTGTAAATAGCGCTACAATGAATATAGGTGTGAGGAAGGCATTTTTGTATTATTATTTTGTTCCTAGGGTAGCCAACCTGATTTTAATCTCCTGGCCCACCAGCAATGATCCCTGAACACAAAGTCAGGAGTAGGGCTTTAGTATGGCCAGATGTGTCCTAAAACAAAGAGAAAATATTTCTAAGAATAAGGTTTATACAACTCCTGATACAGGACTTGGATATTAGTTATGACAGTTGCATTATCTAATTATAAGACCATACTTTTGAGCTAAACACTTCTTCCAGCTAAGAATCTAGGCAAAAGCCTCATACTCCTGGGATGGGCAATTTATGGGAGAGGCAAAGCGGCAGTCATTAGAAAGATGGGAACAAGAAAGGGAGTGATAGAATTTTTTGGTATGGTGTTAAGGCCACATCGGAATGTACTAAGAGATTACTCCTGACTCAATACTCAGGAATTACTGCTGGCGATGCTGTGGGGTCCATATAGGATGCTGGATACAAGGCAAATGCCCTATTCAGTGTCTAATCCAGCCCTTACCCTCTCCCCTCTGCCATCAGGACTCATTTGCTTGTGAAGAGTTTAACCTCCCTTAGAAAAGCCTATTAAGTGGTCAAAGATAAAATCAACAAGATCTTCCAGGAAGAAAAGTCCTCTTTTGACTCCCTTTTGACAATGGCCCTAACTCTGCTTCTTAGTTCTGAGGCCATGTTAAGCCTCTGGGGCACAGAGGATGCATTTAGTTCAGGAAATTAAGAAAAGCTATGTAGGACAGGGTATTAGAGAACATTACTTCCTAGCCTATTGTCCTTCTTAATCTTCTGGCAACATCAGGGTTTGGTTTTCTTTTCTTTTCTTTTTGGACCATATCCAGCAATTACTGACTCTGCACTCTGGGATCACTGCTGGCAGTATTGGGGTGCCGAGGATCATACCCGGATCAGGCACATGCATGTCAAGTGCTCTACCTACTGTACAGTCACTCCAGCCAACAACAACTTTGCGTTCTGCTTTAGTAGGGAAGTTGGCCAGGTTAGGTTTTACCCTTTCAGAGAAAATAATGAATTTTTCCTTTCTGGTGTAAAGAGGTGATCAATTGTGTCTTTGCTATAACAGAAAAACTGATTACCACGAGTTTTTGCCATTGCTGTAAATGTAATTGATTTTACCACCGTATTTATTTAGGAAGCAACACACTTAGGAACTGTTCTGACACAAAAGACAGTAACTTCAAGTTCGCTCTCACAGAGTGAATGACAATTCTTTGCCTCATTTTATGTATATAACAGGATAGGATTTGTATTTGTGCAAAGAGTGAAGATATTTGTCTTCTGAGGAGAGAGATGAGTTCAAAAACAATTTTTTGTTTGCTTTGTGGGTCTCAAATCTCTATGGCAAGTAGCTTTTAGGCCTTAAGAGTTTAAAAACGTAGGTAGTTTTGAATCCCACTTCGGATTCAGTGTTGAAGGATGGGAAACAGACCACTCTCAGGTTCGGCCTAATTCAGCCTATGGGGAAATCAAAGGTTACTCAGTTTTTCCTGGTAAGAGAAATTCTCAGCTTCTTTCTTTGTCAGGTAGAGTGCAAAGTTTCACTCACAGTGAAATCAGTGAGTGCTGATTTCTAGTCAGTAGCTGAAAAGGAGTGTGGACTCTTGGTTCTAAACCAGATGCTGATTTCAACCCATCACAAAACAAGCAGCTTCTTTTCTTGCATCTAATAAAAACAGCAAGGTGTTGTATTAATTATTAATTAATGAGTCCTAGTGTTGATGGATGGTGAGGCTTTTCTTGGCTCGGCACTGAGCCTACAGCCCCTTCGGCCTGTGGGTCTGTCGGTGCAAGGTGACAGTGAAGAAATGATCCACAGCAGTCAGATGAAGTTCAGGAGACATTCAGCTTTATTACAAGGCCCTAATCGCCATGTTCATATTTCTTATTTGGCATCTAAGCTAAGCTTTATTAAGCAGCCTTCATCAGCTGCCCTGCAAGCACCCTTCCTGTGTCTCACCTCTCTCCTGGCTGCATCTGCCTTTCCCCACCCCACCTCCAGGTAACCCCATCCCAGCTGTGGGAGGGTCTGACCAGCCAGGTGAGGTTAGCATTTGGCTTTGGGGAGGGTAACAGCAGGGGTTTTCTTTGTTTTTGTTTTTGGTCCAGGATTTCAGCAAAGCTCTGAAGACCTCTGTGGCAGTGCAGAGAGTAGCCCCTGCAGGGGGATTTGGAGGGTGTTTTTAGCACTACGGGTTTGCTTGTTTGGATCACAGCCATACCATGAGGTGTGGGCCTTACACGAAAGGTGTGAATGCAGGCTCCCCAGTAATGGGGAAATTCAGGCTATAAGTGCTTCCAACACTGAAAAGCTCCAAGCAACTTCAATGCATTTAGTACTAACTCTGGTTGTACGCAGTTTAAATAGCTTGGGAGCCCTCAGACAGACAAGAAGCAAATAGTCTTTTCAGTTTTGTCTCCAGAAGGCAACCCTCGAACACCCAGAGGACAGTGGCCTTGACTCACCGAGAGATGGCAGATCCTGATGTCAGGGCACACTTTCTCTTAAGGAGTTAACTCAGACTGACTCCACTAACAGTGCAGCTGCTTTTTACTTGAAGGTTTCACAGCCAGGAAAAATAAAAGCAAGACACTTGGTTTTTGGTCTCATTCCTCAGGGTTATTATTTGGAGACTTAGAAACATCTGGAACACGAGGAAATTCTGTACATGGGATACACCACACTGAGCATGGCACCCAGTGGCCATGAGCTTTTATTATGTGATTTACAGTGCTTGTTACTGGTGGAGTTTATTTTACATATAATATCTCAGTGCCACACCCTTCACCACTGTCCCTGTTTTCTCCCCCCATAAGTGTCCCCTCCCCAGTCCCCTACTGAAGTAAACTTACTCGTTGTGTGGACTAGCTCTCAGGTTCTGTTGTCTTTTGGCATTTATTATTTCCTTCCTATGTTTATACCCATCTATGAGAGAGACCATCCTATATCTGATCCTCTCCTGGCAGATTTCACCAGCATGATACTCTCCAAATCCATCCATCTGGCAGCAAATTGCATGATTTTATTTATTTTATTTTTATAAACATCAGGTTTGATGCCAAGGCAAGCATTAAAACAACAACAAAACATTAGAGCCAGAAGGGTCTCTGATATGGCAAGTTTGCAATGACTAACATAAATCCATTACCCAGGTCCAGAGAGATAGACCCATTTTTTAATTCTGGCACTCCATATGATCCCCTAAGTACTATCAGGAATTATTCTGGAGCACAGAGTCCGGAGTAAGCCTGAGCACTTCTGGATTTGCTCAATGTTCCTCCCCCGCAAAAAAAAAAAAATATACCCCAATTTTCTGGAAACTTGCTCCAAAGAAACTGACCTACCCTAGGGTGTGACCTGGCATTCTGCCCCCACCCTAGGGTAGTACCATTGGGTGGTATCTGATCCCACCATTGGGTGGTACCTGATTCTGGGGGATAAAAACAAGGGTCTGTGGAAGGCGAGGGGCTGGAACTGATGCTGAGGCTTTGGACTTCAGTCTTGTCCACCGAATAAAGCTAATATTTCCACAAGCCTGACTGTCTGCGAGCCGTTTACCCGCCGCTTCACCTCAGAACCGATGGCTGGACTGGGTGGCAGACGCGTGCTGGAGGAGGGGAAAGACCTCATCCTCCATCCCTCCATCAGTCAACCCCATCAAGGGCTGATTTGCAACACTTGGATATTAGTCCTTTGTCAGATGAATGGTGGTGGGAATATTTTCTCTCAATCTGGGGAATACCTTTATATTCTAGTCATCATTTATTTTTGGGTATAGAAGCTTCTTAATTTGATATAGACTCATTTGTTTATCTTTATTTCTGTTTGCTTAACCATTGCCACTGAATCAAGGATGCCTCTATGCCCAATATCATGAAGGATTCTACCTACATTTTCCTAAGTGTAATTTATAGGTTTCAGTCTAATACTCAGATGTTTAATCCAACTTGAATTGGCATTTCTGTATGGTGTGAGATAGTTCATTTTTTGCAAGTGGTTGACCAGTTTTCCCAACATCATTTGTTGAAAACCTTTTCCTTATTCCACTTTATACTTTAGTTCCTCAGTTGAAGATTATCTCCAGATCTTCGTCTAAACTCTCAGTTCTATTCCACCGGTCCTAGATCTTTTATTCCAGTACACATTATTATTATCTATAAATTAAAAGACAGCTGTAAAATCCTTTTTTCTTTCACTTTTTCTGAGTTAATTAGCACAAAGACCCTTTATTTCATTAAATGTGCCCTTCAGGTGATTTATGTTAAAATCTGGCTAATAAAAACAGCTCAGGGAAGAAGCAGAGGTGGAACAGAAAAGCATGTAGAACAGCAAGAGAAACAGCAAGTGAGCAAGAACAAGCTAAAGACCAACAAGTTACCATAGAAGAAGACAGCTAGATCCTAGAGGCTGCTCAACCCCTTGAGCCACTTTTTTGTTTTTTGTGCACTTTCTTTCATGATTCGATTTTTTTCTTTCTCATGACTTGCCCCTTGCTGCCCACCCCTCCATCCCAAGGTCAGCAGGAACACTAACACGGTGAATACCGCAAATTGCAGGTGGCTGGAAGCAGGCTGCAGGCAGTAGCCATCACCCCCAGAAAACCAACTTGCCTAGAAGTTTCCCCACACCACATTCATTGTTTGATTACTGTAGTTTTATAGTATAATTAATAATTATAAAAATTATAAAAAATAAAAGAGAAATGTCTTATCTTCTTTTTTATGGCTGTTTTGGCTATTCATGAGCATAAATTTTAATAGCATTTTCTCTCTCTTGGAAAATATAATGTATGTTTTTATAGGGACTGATTTGAATTTATACTGACTGTATAGTGTTTTGAATAGGATTGTATTTTTTGATATTATTACTCCTTCTTATCCATAAACGGAATATATTTCCATTTCCTTGTATCTTTATTTCTTTTAGTAGTAATTTATAGTATTCTTTAAGAAAGAAGCCTTTCACTTCTTTTGTTGGCCACTCAGTTTATACTTTTGAAGCAATTGTGAAAGAAATGTTTTTAATACATTTTTAAATTGCATCACCATAAGATACACAGGAACAAAGTTATTTATGATTAAGTTTCAGTGTCCAACACTCATTCCTTCACCAGTGCACATTTTCTGCCACAAATGTCCCTAGTTTCTCTCCCACTCTGCCTCTTACCCCCATCTACCTGAAACTATTCACCAAATATCCATTTGATAAGGGGTTAATATCTAAGAAAGAATCTATTTTTTAATATCTAGAAAATAAATCTTTTTAAAATTTCTTTCTTTCCTGTTTAACTGTTTGCATATATGGAGATCTTATATTTTTGTATGTTGATTCTGTAACCTACCAAGTTTCTGTATAGGTTTATTGTTTCTAGGACTTTTTAATTAAAGTACAAACTTTAGGGTTTTCTTAGTCTAGTATCATGCTATCTGTAAATATTGATACTTTGACTTATTCTTCTCCAATATTGATAACTTCAATATTTTATTCTTAACTAGTTGTATGACTTCCAATGCCAACCTTGTCTTGTGCTTGACCTTAGAGGGAAGGTTTTTAGCTTTTCACCATTGGTGTGATGCTATCTGTGGGTTGATGGTAGAAGACTTCAACTAGATTGAGATTATTTAATTTTATGTGATTTTATTGAGTACTTTTATTATGAATGCATTTTGATCTTTTTTTTTTTTTGGTTTTTGGGCCACACCCGTTTGATGCTCAGGGGTTACTCCTGGCTATGTGCTCAGAAATCGCCCCTGGCTTGGGGGGACCATATGGGATGCCGGGGGATCGAACCGCGATCCGTTCCTTGGCTAGCGCTTGTAAGGCAGACACCTTACCTCTAGCGCCACCTTCCCGGCCCCAATGAATGCATTTTGATCTTAAATGCTTTCTCTGCATCTATTGATATGATCATGTTTTATTTTTTACTATATTAATATAGTATTTTACATTGACTTAAGTATATAAAACCATCCTTGCATCCCTGGGTTAAGTCCTACTTGTTCATGATGTATCATATTTTTGATGTATTATTGGAGTCAGTTTGCTAATATTTTTGGATTTATATTCACCAAAGATATGTGTATAGTTTTCTTCTTTTAGTAGTATTTCTGTCTACTTTTGGCATTATAGGGTAACTTTTGCCTATAAAAATACTTTGGGAGGATTCCTGTTTCTTTGACTCTCTGAAATTTAAAGTAAATCTTTTTTAAAGATTTGGAAGAACTCCATAATAACTCTGGGTCTACAAAAAACAAGTCTGAAATTTTTGTTCACTGGGGTCAATTATATGCAAGCACCAACAAAGTGTAATTCCACAGTGACACTACTGTAGAGATTCTGTAAAGTAGATAACATATATATTCAGGTTATGTTGTATAGAAGTCAATTTGACTTTCCTTCTAAGTGTCAGGATAACACTATGTTTCTTAGCCATTTCTTATCCATGACCCCTTTCTAACCCAGTTTCCTTTCTGTGTACCCCCTAATCTTCTTTTGTTTTGTTTTGTTTTGTTTTGTTTTTGTTTTTGGGCCACACCTGGTGATGCTCAGGGGTTACTCCTGGCTGTCCTGGCTGTCTGCTCAGAAATAGCTCCTGGTAGGCACGGAGGACCATATGGGACACCAGGATTCGAACCAACCACCTTTGGTACTGGATCGGCTGCTTGCAAGGCAAATGCCGCTGTGCTATCTCTCCAGGCTCGTACCCCTAATCTTGTATTATGGCCCCATGTTTATGAGATTTTCATTGTGGCTAGTTGGAGTTTTCTGGAGGTTCATAGTAGATCATATGAAACTGGCTGAAAAACATTGGACTATGGCATCAGTCTCAAACTCTGCTCTCTTAATATATTTTATTAAAACACATATTTACATAAATATATATTTATATATTATGTGTTTATGTAAATATACTTAAATTATATACATTTTATAATTATGTTGGTTAATATTATTAGCCTCCTTATATAGAAAGCTTCAATAAATGTATACTCCAGAATATGTATGCTATTTTAAAATGCCTGTTTGTTTTGACGTCATAGATATCTTTATAGTACTTAAGCAATTCTGAAAATATTTATAGTATCTGATAAACAGTCACTTTGAATCACAAGGACATGGCACTATAATCACCAAGGAATGCATAGAAAGGGCACAGAAAGTCTTATTTTCTTCATTTACCTCTGAGATTAAGCAGATCTGAGAGACAGGTATTGTGTTTGTTCTGGGACCATGCAGCTCTTTTTATATGGACTAAATCCACATTTAGGCCAATGATTTAAGATTTTCCAGTCATTGGCTTGTCTTTTTATCAAATTCAGATCTCTATATCTGTCAGTGTCTAATCTTTCTTCTCCACATATAAAATATTAGGCCTAAACTTTTCTACTAAAAAATAGCAGAGGTTCATGTTAAAGAAAATTGATGAATCATAGAGGTGAGATTATTAAAATCCTAAAAAATACTTTAATTTTTTTTGGCCACACTGGTGGTGCTTCGGGGTTACACCTGGCTATGCACTTGGAAATCGTTCCTGGCTTGGGGGACCATATAGGACGCCTGCAGATCAAACCGCGGTCCATCCTAGGTTAGTGCGTGCGGCCAAGGCAGATGCCCTACTGCTTGGGCCACTACTTCGGCCCCAAGAACTTTAATTTTTAGTAATATTTTTTTTCGGGCCTCACCCGTTTGATGCTCAGCGGTTACTCCTGGCTAAGCGCTCAGAAATTGCCCCTGGCTTGGGGGGACCCTATGGGACACCGAGGGATTGAACCGTGGTCCTTCCTTGGCTAGCGCTTGCAAGGCAGACACCTTACCTCTAGCGCCACCTCGCCGGCCCGAACTTTAATTTTTATTAAGATCTGTAGGCTACAAAAATAAGAAACATAAATAAAATGGTGAAGGGAACCTCCTCTGAAGGCCAAGATAAAAAAAGAAGCAATTAATAAAAACAACAACAACAAATCTTTACTGAGGAATGTTTCCAAGGATAACACTGGAAGAGTACTTATTTATTTCTTTGCTTGTTTGTTTATTTTTATGTAAAAGAAAGGGATAGTGGCAGGAGTTTAAAGTATGTACTAATTAACTCATGCATGGATCACCAACATATCTAAGAATAAATTTGTTTAAAAATAACTTGTTTCATTAGTTCTGTGACATTTTATCTGTTATTTGCCAAAAATCCAATTAATGAGAAATTTTGTTTCTTCCAGGCAGTTATGTGTAGTTTTATATATATTTTGGTTTTGGGGCCACACCTGGTGACGCTCAGGAGTTATTCCTGGCTGTGTGCTCAGATATAAACAAATATGTGTAGTTTTATTTATATTTTGGTTTTTAGCTGGTGACGCTCAGGAGTTACTCCTGGCTATGCTCTCAGAAATCACTCCTGGCTTGGGGGACCAAATGGGATGCCAGGGATCAAATCCAGGTGCATCCTGGGTCAGCTGTGTGCAAGGCAAACGCCCTACAGTTGTGCTATCACTCCAGCCCAATATATTTTATATGCTTTTACAAAGAAAAGTGTAAGTGAAAACTATAATATGTAAATAGCGTATATGCTAAGATTCATAATGCAATTACTTGATTTCCTATGGTGTGGGATATTGATGATCAATCAGTGGTCCTCAAACTATAGCCCACAGGCCACATATTGTACATATTGTACTTGTTCCCATTTTGTTTCTTTACTTCAAAATAAGATATATGCAGTGTACATAGGAATTTGTTTATAGTTTTTGTTTTTACTATAATCTGTACCTCCAACAGTCTAGGGACAGTGAACTGGCCCCCTGTTTTAAAAAATGTAAGGACCACTGAATAAGTAATAATCAAAACAGTCTTTCTCTCTATCCCCACATTCCACTATATTTTACTTGTACAAAGAGCTATACAAGTTATCAGTGTCTATGAAACTGGTAAAGAGTGGAAGAGGGGAAATTTTAGGAGATAGGACAAACAGACAATCACATGAAAATATTTAAATCTATATGTTGAAGTCTATCTATATTCTTGGAGCATCAGTGACTAATAATAAAACACAAACAATAAAACTATATTACTATATTAAGGAATAAAATGCAGGCAAAATTTCAAGGTGAAGCATAGTGAACTTCAATAGTTCATTATGTTTCTTTTTTTAAATTTTTTTATTTTAAATTATGAGAACAAAAGATGCAAAAGAAAGAGGACAAGGTAAAGTTACAATGGAAGGACAATCAGCCATAACATAATTCTCAGAAGTCCCCTTGCTGATATTTTAACTTTGAACTTTCAGCCAAAGAACGTTAAGATAAATAAAACAGAATCTATGTACAATTACTTTGTCCCTCAAGTCCCCAGATTGTAGCACATTATAATATTTCTTAACAGCACACAAAGCAATCTAAAGCCATAAAACTTACATAACTCCTTAAACATTAGAGGCATAGTATTTTTTACATTTCCATGTACATGCATATTAGCTTAAGTTAACCTCAAATTTTAAGTGGGTGCATTTAACCTCAAATTTTAAGTGGGTGCATTTTAAGGATTAGTAAAAGGAGCACAGTAAAAACGGTGTTAGAGTGGCAATTGTTGTTTGCATAGGCCCACCAAAATATGAGAGGCATGGAAAGGAATAACCTTGGCCTAAATACAAAGAGATCCTACCCCTGAAGTTTCCTGGCATAAGACCAACTCTAGGCTTCAGGCAAGTTATCATCCGATCCAAGACATTGTCCGTAGTACCAACACACTTTTCACACAGTCTCTGTTGTTGGTATCATGTTTCTGTATTAAAGATTCTGGAATCTGCATATCCTAAATTGAAGTCATGATGTGGAGTGTCTTCTCGTTTCATCTCACCATGAAAGGGCAATGCAGGAAGCCCTGTCCTGTAAGCAGGTCGTTGTTAAGTCTTCTCAGTGTTAAGGGAAGTCTCTTTTCAGCAGGACGATGTCTGAGCAGTGGTAGGGTCTTCCGTGGTAGAGGATTGCTTCCAGGTGATGTTATAGACAAACCTCACAATTAAGGGGCAATACAGCAAGCCCTGTCCAGTAAGCAGGTCATTGTTTTTGTTAAGTCTTCTTAGTGTTAAGGGAAGTCTTTTTTGAGTAGATCGATGTCAGAGCAGCTGTAGGGTCTTCCCTGGTAGAGGAATGCCTCCAGGTGATGTTATGTACAACCTTGGATGTTTTGTAGATGTCTTCTCTAGATCAGGGGTGAAGGGAGAATGCCCATTCTTCTGAGGCCTGTACCAGGTCTTTATGTCAATGTTCAGGGTATAAGGTCTCATTGCACTACAAGATTTGTGTGTTCCCATCTCTATTAGATAAGAACTTATTGGTATGTATAGTATTTTCCCATTTTAGTATTTTCCCATTTTAGTGTGCCTAAGCAAACAAGAAATAAAGCCACGTGGTGCTATTAGATATATGGGGGCGTAAGAACATTTCCAACAATACCTATGACTTGGTTCAAACATAAGCATTAAACTGAGGGATTCTTTCACACCAAATTTCATATTGAGCAGTTCACAAAGAGAAGATAAAAAACATGGGGGGGATCGTCACTGTATAAGAAAATATTCAGCAAAAGTTATAGCTGTCAAGGAAAACACCCATAAAATGTTGAAGAGACATAAGTATCCTTTTTATGCCTTTTAAAATAGTTGGGTGGGTGTTAACTCCAGGGCACCACTTTGATCTGTGACTTAGGACTCTACAGTACTTAAGTTAGAAAGGGTAAATGAGGAATAATGATGATAGAAGTTAAGGAAGTTAAAGAGAAATATGATCTTATGAAGGGGTATGCAGAGTACAAAATGGACATTCTGCATACATAAAAACATAATTCAATGATAGTGAGTACTAGTAATGTTTCTTGTGCTATCGCCCCCGCGGGATTTTGAGAATATAGACTGGACAGAGATTACCAGTGACTACAAGAAGCTGGGAGGCCAGAAGTTCAGGGCCCCAACCAGACCCTTCCTAAGGAATGAATGGATAATGGGGGAAAGCCTAGGGTACCTTCAAGCTCCACCAAGGGGCCCAACTCACCGGCTTGCCCAGGTATGTGGCCCGGGGAAGCCCTGGAGATCTGGAGCAAGGTGGTAGAGGGGTGCTGGGGTTACCCAAGTCCCACACCCCTACTAGGCCTGGTTAAGGAGGCCTCCAGCATAGTTCATTATGTTTCTAAGTGAAACACTCTGAATCAAAATTCTCTACATCTTTTAGTAAGCCTCTCCATATAAATTTAATTTCACAATATAAATCAGAACTTTAGAAAAGAGCTATGATAAAATAGTCATTTGGATGCCTTGTCTTGAATCAATTTGATGAAAGATATAAGATAGATGGAACAGACTTCTTAAGCACCCTGACCTATCCTATTAAAGACCATTTGAGAGCAAAATATAAGGTAGAAAAAGGTTTAAGTGAGTTTCTCTTTTTCTTTCTTTCTCTTTCTTTCTCTTTCTTTCTTCCTTCCTTTCTTCCTTCATTTCTTTCTTTCTTTCTTTCTTCCTTCCTTCCTTCCTTCCTTCCTTCCTTCCTTCTTTCTTTCTTTCTTTCTTTCTTTCTTTCTTTCTTTCTTTCTTTCTTTCTTTCTTTCTTTCTTTCTCTCTCTCTCTTTTCTTTCTTTCTCTTTTCTTTCTTTCTTTCTTTCTTTCTTTCTTTCTTTCTTTCTTTCTTTCTTTCTTTCTTTCTTTCTCTTTATTTCTTTCTTTCTTTCTTTCTTTCTTTCTTTCTTTCTTTCTTTCTTTCTTTCTTTCTTTCTTTCTTTCGTTCTTTCTTTCTTTCTTTCTTTCTTTCTTTCTTTCTTTCTTTCTTTCTTTCTTTCTTTCTTTCTTTCTTTCTTTCTTTCTTTCTTTCTTTATTTCTTTATTTCTTTTTTGCTTTTGGACCACATTCAGTGATGCTCAGGGTTACTCATGGCTATGCTCTCAGAAATCGCTCCTGGCTTGGAGGACCATATGGAACACCGAGGGATTGAACTGATGTCTGTCCTATATTAGCACAGGCAAGGCAGATGCCTTACTCCTAACACTACTGCTCCGGATCCTCTCTTTCTTTTTAATAGGGTTTTTGGCGAAAGGTTTCCAGGCAGTGAGCTACTAACTAACCTTCTTCTGAACACTACATTGCATCTTTGCTTACAGTTTGCATTTTGTATTCATGTCATTCTTTCTTGAAAAAGTTTTATTCAATATTAAAGACCCTGCTTAGTAAAAACCATGTTCTATCTTCAACCAGGTAAAAAGTCCATTACTATTTCTTTTGTGCACTATGATCTTTAAACATAGAAACGTAATTTTGTTTTGATCCCTTTCATCATAAAATAGTATCCAATATTCTTTCCTGAACTTACTCTTCAGTGTTCCGTGTCCTCCCCTTTGTAAGTATTATTCACAAAGAAATTGCTTTTATACTTATGCTTAACTTTTTACTTTAATTTCTCCTTGATCCACTCCAACTGTGCTCTCACTCTAATTAACTGAAATTATTCTTAGTAAAAACACCAATCTATTAGCATTCTTAGTAGAATATTACCCAGTCCCATGGCTGATTTTCAGTTCTTATCATCTTGAACAGTAGACAATCATTCCTTTTAAAAGAATCTTTAATAACTGGGGTCTTACTTAGTACTGGTCTTTTTCAGTGATTTGATCTATCACCCTTGGAATCCTTGTCCTCTTCATACACTTTAGTTTTTGAATTACTTAGAGCTTAAACCTTAGTATTCTTCTCTCTTTTCTTTGTTGGTGATCTTTTTACTCCTTGACTTAAAATTTTATATCAATATCAATATATATCGATATTAATATATATCGATTATATCATGGATAGGTCATCCGAGTTCTAGATTGTCAATCCATCTGACCAATGCTAGGAATGTCACAATTATAAGAGATTAAAAAAAATCCATTAAAGTTAGCTAAGCTTACATATGGTGCAGAGAAAGAGAGAAACTTTTCTCTTCCTGTATGGTGACCTTCATTCTTTCATGTAAATACAACCTCCATAAATAAAAGGGACAAACTCATCAATAGCTCTGAATTTGAAGCTTACATCAAAGTTTTGCAATTAAGATATAAAATTTTCTCATCAACTCAGATTAGGATAAGGATTGATCAGGTCAAGACTGTATCATTTTTCTATGAATCAGTCACTATAACTTAAGGTTTACAAAAGTTTGAAGAATGTAGAATGGGCCTCATGAATACCTCATAATTACTAGAAAAATTACATTGAGTCATGTAGTCATTCAATGTATATCAGTTAATGTATGTATGTCAGTATTTACATTTGCATCTCCCATAGTACCGTAAGATGATAACAATTATATAAAACTTAACTAGAAATAAGTCTCCCTTTAAAAATGTCTGCTATCTTTCATCTTAGTGATTGACAATAGTTATCTATGGGACTCCTTATTAAAATATTCGTATCCTATATTATTCTACCCCAACTATCATTCAAGGATCATGCTGCATCCTCCCATGCACTATGATCCAATGACTGCTTTTTGTTTGTTTGTTTTAGGGGGGGTCACATCCAGCAGCACTCAGGGCTCACTCCTGGCTCTATACTCAGAAATTGCTCCTGGCAGGCTCGGGGGACCATATGGGATGCCGGGATTCGAACCACTGTCCTTCTGCATGCAAGGCGAATGCCCTACCTCTATGCTATCCCTCCGGTCCCCCAATCTCTGCTTTCTTTCCTAATTTTCTGTCTTTCCATTCATCCTTTATCTCACTAAAATTGTTTTAACTCTAGAACTTCCTCTGCATTTATGATAAGAGAGCACAGACATGGTGAGGTAGTTAGAGACAACCATCATAATTCAGACAAAGGAGTTTGGGAGTGGGCCAAGTTAGTAACAATACAATTATTAAAAATGGTGGATTTTGTTCCAATTTAAGTGAGAATCATAGAATTTTTGTGTTCGATGTGGAAAGCAAAGGAGTCAATGAAAATACTTTTGTTGGAAAGAAAGCTTACCAACCAATAGAAGCTAAAGAACAGCTTCAAAGAGAGATGTAAGAGACAGATTGGTTTTATATCTAGCAGAGGGACAAAGTGATACAACATTCTATATAGCTATAAATATAATATATAACCTGATAACTTTTTGAAAATTAATATATATATTTACAGAAGAGAAGAATGCTGAACCTGGGTAATTGTTGTACACATAATGAACACCCATTGCATATATAAAACATGGAAGACAAATATCACTAGAAATGTGTATTTTAATTTATTTTTATTTTTTGTATTATTTTATTGAAACAACTGTGACAAATTTATTCATATCTACAGTGAATATACACAGTGAATCAGGGCCATTCCCACACTAGTGTCGACCTCCTTCCACCAATATTCCCAAAAATGCATTCTATACCCTCTGCCCCCTAGCCTGCCAGTATAACAGGCCCATTTTAAATTTAGATCTCTGTACTATTGTTGTTCACTTTGGCTTGAACATTTAGTTCTGTCCTTTTTTTTTTTCTTCACTTATGCACCCGAGACCAATTGGCACTGTTCCCCATTCTTTCTTCTTTTTGTTCTTCTTAATTTTATAGGAAAAAAATGCAGAAATATGAGGTAAAACAAAGTAATCCATGTCCCAAGGTTCTATGAAGAGGTGAAAGCCCCTATATAAATGATTTAAAAATTTTAAGAAAGGAGGTGGCAGTCTTAATGGAGTTTTCATGTGAGCTAGACAACACAGTATGTCATATTCTCACTTCATATGATTTAAAGAGCTGAAGGCATTAAACGAGGGAATCCTTGGCAAAAGTATCTGGCATATGTTCTTTCTTGATAAATATTAGGTATTAGTAATATATATATTTTCTTTTTGTTTGTTTTGTTTTGTTTTTGGGTCACACCCAGCAGCACTCAGGGGTTACTCCTGGCTCTATGCTCAGAAATTGCCCCTGGCAGGCATGGGGGACTATATGGGATACCAGGATTCGAACTACTGTCCTTCTGATTGAAAGGCAAATGCCTTACCTCCATGCTATCTTTCCAGCCTATAAACAGCTCTTCAGAGGATGTATTCACCATTTAGACTGACTTGAAAAATTGGAGAAAGCAAAGAGAATCAGAGCAAAATGATTTTTCAAAGTGTCTGAAAAAAGCAGGAAAGCCAAACATACTCTCCACTTAATAAATGTTGATGTTCCTTCTTTTCCTTTTGGCTAGCCCATATTTTTTTTACAAAACTGTGGGTGTGCAATTCTTCTGATCTACTTTGCAAGCACCCCTGAACTCTGAAGTTAAATCAGTAACTACAACAAGGGAAGCCATTCAAACTGGAGATCAAAGAGTTTTTCTTTTCAAGAAATTCATAGGTTGAAGCAACCATCAGGTACACATCTCACACTAGACTCTAATTAATACACAAATAAGGCATTTAATACAAAACCAGTTTCCCCCTTCTAATTCACCATTTAATGAGCACTAGGCCCAGAATCTGGTGGGTGTTTCGAATTTCTGGGCAAACACATAAAGTCAGAGAAGTTTAATGCCTAGTGCCACCTTCTTTCTCTTTCCCCTTCCCCATTTTACTATCTCAAGCCCTTTACCCCCATCTCTGGCACAGAACTGTCCATAGTTTCCCAGCCAAATTTTCACTCAAAAAGGATCTGAAACTCATTTGCACTAAAATGCAAATAAGGATGTAGTCGAAAGCATTAGCTCAGGACTTGTCTTTAAATTTCTCAGCCACACTTCAACCTGTTCTAACCTTTTTGTCCCTAACCTCATTAATTGGCATTTTTAGGGTGGATTCAACCTGAAATTCCTCCCTGCTTGGGTTATAAATTAAGCAGGATCTTTTAAGAAAGGCACCGAGGTAGGTAAAAAGTAATAGCATCTTCATTCCTTTAGTCAGAGGCAAATGAAATCTCACTCAGTAATTTCAATCTCCCTGAATTTCAAATTAGCAGTAATATTTATTGACAAACTGGTGTCATTGGATTCTTTTTTTAGTGGGTCTGGATTTAAACTGCAGAAGCTAATTTTGCCAGAAGCATTGTGAGAAGGATTAATGGAGGGATTTAGTGAGAAGGTGAGAAACTCTGATCCAGTTTACTGGTATGTGATTTCCCCATTTCAGCTCTAGGCATTCCTGGGAATGCCTTTCTCAGCCATTTTACACATAGCAAACAGAATGATTTGTCTACAGCACAGTCCTAAACATGCTCAAGAAATCCATGTTCCAACCAACCCCATAAACATGCTCACAGTCTCCCATCTTGCACAAAAGAATTTTCCTTTAGAGTAAATGATTCTATTTCCATGTTCACATTTAAAATGAATGGCAGGGCAAGAGAGATAGTCTAAGGATTAAGGCAGTTAGTTGTTTTCCATGTGTACAAATTCTGTTGAATCCCGGGCATCACATCACATATGATTCTCCAGGTAGCCTCAGGACTGATGCAAACTCCTTATCACTGCTTTGAAAGGCCTTAATAATAAATTGGCTTTTATTAACTTTATGAGAACATCTCATACTGTTTTCCTTACACATTCACTAGTCTTCATTTACATTGACTAACTTAACCTTCCTGTTTACTGTTGTCTCAGGCCCTGATTTTTCTCTCTGCCCAGAATGTTCTTCCCTCACCTTTGTGCAATCAATTGCATGGTTAGCTTTTGACTCAACAAGTACAAGTGCATTTTCTCTCATCACAGAACCAAGTTCAATCATGTAAACCCTTTTCATTCTTTTTCTAGTTACACAATTCCCACTTTCATCTTCACTGCCTACCTAGATAGCAGCTCACACATGGTTGATTTCCTAAAAGAAAATTTGCAATGGAACCATGTCATCCCTTTATTAAAATTTTTGCATTGTTCTATAATGTATTTTAGAATCAAGAACAAACTCGTAGCCTGCGTTCAGCTATCAACAATTTTCACTTATATTCAAGTATATAAAATGTCCTCATTAGAAACTAAAGCTTTTTTTGATTCTATTTCCTCCTTTAGCTACCTCTCCTGTCTACTAGATGCATCCAACTTCACCTAGTCTTTGAAACTGCTTTGTCAAGGCTACTTAAAATTACCACATACCTAAATCTATTAGGTAGCTTTTAGCTTCCAGCATAACTTCTAATTTATAAATATGAACTTTGGATCTCTGTATAGACTGTTAAATTTGCTCTTATTGTCTATTGTTTAATGATATAATGTAATTAATATGTAAATATATAAATATGAACTTTGGATCACCATCAAATTTGATTTCTTATTGCCTATTATTAAATAAAATCATCATAACTTTTTTTTGGGGGGGTCACATCGGCAGCGCTCAGGGGTTATTTCTGGCTCCACGCTCAGAAATTGCTCCTGGCAGGCTCGGGGTACCACATGGAATGCCAGGATTCGAACCAATGACCTTCTGCATGAAAGGCAAATGCCTTACCTCCATGCTATCTCTCTGGCCCCCAAATCATCATAACTTCTATCAGCAACGAACAATTTCTTTTTAACCTTCTCTTTACTTTCCCTTTTTTTAAAAAATGGTCTTTCAAAACACCAGACCCTTGTGCTTTTCCTCCTTCTCCCTCAGGTTATTCCCTCTTTACTCCTTTGCTGCTTTTCCTCCTTTTCTAAATCTCTTCAGGTTGGAATGCCCAGTGCTCAGTGCTCCCCTATGGTGATCGCTAGCATCACTGTTTTAAATGTTATCTATATGCTAATAATTCCAGAATTCTATCTTTAGCTCACACCTCTCCCCTGACTTCCACATTCATATTGCCTTTCTTCTCCACCGCTACATTATCATTGACTAAAAAGCCAAACAGAATTGAACCTGCTTGAATGATAAATAGCATTCCCTTCTCACCAGCTCCCAGTCTTCCTCATCCCTGAAAAGCACAGTTCCTTTCATTAGCTGAACTAGAAACCTCTGGGCTTAACTTTGATTCTTCCTTCCCACATCCAACAGAAGATACTGTCACTCTCACCTCAAATTTGAACAAAATCTATCCATTTCTTATCCTGTCTCACTCATCCACCTTTGTCTGAATTATGACTGTTGTCTCGAACTAGCCTGCTCCTCTTCTCACCAGTGCAGAAAAGTTCTCTGATAATGTAAATCAGACCCTAACACTTCAATAAAACCCTGGATGGCTCATCATTTTCCTTGAATTAAAAACATGAGCCTGGGGCTGGAGAGATAGCATGGTGGTAACGCGTTTGCCTTTCATGCAGAAGGACGGTGGTTCGAATTTCGGCATCCCATATGGTCCCCCGTGCCTGCCAGGAGCGATTTCTGAGCATGGAGCCAGGAGTGACCCCTAAGCGGGTGTGACCCAAAAACCAAAAAAAAAAAAAAAAAAAAGAAAGAAAGAAAGAAAAGAAAACATGAGCCTAATATTGTCCACAGTGCAATATTGTCTTTGATCTGACCCCACTGCTCCTTATCTATTACCTTCTTTTAACTCACCTCATTTTAGCTACTTGAGGATTCCTTCAAGATGCCAAGCACAATCTTATTCCCAAAACTGTGTCCTCTTAGTTCGCGCTGTCAAACTCATAGTTTTATCACTTACTTCTTTTAGGTCTCTGTGAAATTTTATATCATGAAAGGAGTATTCCTGGGGCTAGAAATACTTGCCTTGTACATGTTGGTTTGATCTACATTTAAACCACATAGATTTAATCACATATATTCCTCCCAAGTGCCACCAGGAATGATCTCAGAGCACAGAGCTAGGAGTAAGCCCTGAGAATTGCCAGTTATGGCCCCAAACAAACAAAACAAAACAAAACAAAATCAAAGTAAAAGTCATTCATGAGGGGCCGGTGAGGTGGCGCTAGAGGTAAGGTGTCTAGCCAAGGAAGGACTGCGGTTCGATCCCCCGGCATCCCATATGGTCCCCCAAGCCAGGGGCGATTTCTGAGTGCTTAGCCAGGAGTAACCCCTGAGCATCAAACAGGTGTGGCCCGAAAAAAAAAAAAAGTCATTCATGAGTACCCTATAAGGAGTTTTGGTCTTACCCAGAATTTTATTTCTCTCAGCATTCATTTAATCTTATATAGGAAATCTTTTGTTTATTCAATGGCTGTTAATTCACTGAAATTTGAATTTCAGAAGGAATAAAAATAACCTGTTTTATTCATTGCTATAACTCAAGACAAAGAACAGTATCAGGCATATAGTATGCCTGATAAATAAATTCAAGAAGGGGCCTGCCTACCTGAATAGCTTAATGGCGCAGCTCATAGAATTAGAAAGTGCTCAACAAAAGGATCCAAAAATAGGGAGACAGAAGGAAATATCAAAGCTGAGAGTAGAAATCAATAAAGTGGAAACCCAAAAAACAATCCTAAAAATCAACAAAAGCAGAAGTTGATTCTTCGAAAAAATAAACAAGATTGATAGACCATTAGCAAAACTAACAAAAAAAGAGATAAAAACCTGATAACTCATATTAGAAATGAAAAAGGGAGATCACTACCAATATTGCAGAGATTCAAAGTGTAATCAGAAACTACTTTGAGAAACTCTATGCCACTAAAAATGAGAACCTGGAAGAAATGAATAAATTCTTGGACTCTTATAACCACCCACAGTTGGATAAAGAGGATGTAGCATATCTAAACAACCCCATCATTATTGATGAAATTAAAACGGTAATCAAACGTCTGCCCAAAAACAAAAGCCCAGGCCCAGATGGATTCATTAATGAATTCTTTTAAACCTTCCAAGAGGATCTACTACCAATCCTGGCAAGACTCTTTCATGAAATTGAACAAACGGGAACTCTTCCAAATAGCTTTTATGAAGCCAACATCACCTTGAAGTTAAACAGCTTCATACTGAATAACCAGTGGGTCCGAGATAAAATCAAAGAGAAAATCAAAACTTTCCTGGAAACAAATGATAATAAAGACACAAACTATCAGAACTTATGGGACACAGCAAAAGCAGTACTGAGAGGAAAATTTATAGCTTTGTAAGCACACATCACAAAGGAAGAAGGGGCCTACCTGAATAGCTTATGGCACAGCTCATAGAATTAGAAAGTGCTCAACAAAAGGATCCAAAAATAGGGAGACAGAAGGAAATATCAAAGCTGAGAGTAGAAATCAATAAAGTGGAAACCCAAAAAACAATCCTAAAAATCAACAAAAGCAGAAGTTGATTCTTCGAAAAAATAAACAAGATTGATAGACCATTAGCAAAACTAACAAAGAAAGAGATAAAAACCTGATAACTCATATTAGAAATGAAAAAGGGAGATCACTACCAATATTGCAGAAATTCAAAGGGTAATCAGAAACTACTTTGAGAAACTCTATGCCACTAAAAATGAGAACCTGGAAGAAATGAATAAATTCTTGGACTCTTATAACCACCCACAGTTGAATAAAGAGGATGTAGCATATCTAAACAACCCCATCATTATTGATGAAATTAAAACGGTAATCAAATGTCTGCCCAAAAACAAAAGCCCAGGCCCAGATGGATTCATTAATGAATTCTTTTAAACCTTCCAAGAGGATCTATTACCAATCCTGGCAAGACTCTTTCATGAAATTGAACAAACGGAAACTCTTCCAAATAGCTTTTATGAAGCCAACATCACCTTGATTCTGAAACCAGACAGAGATGTTACCAAAAAAGAAAATTACAGACCAATATCCCTGATGAACACAGATGCAAAGATCCTCAACAAAATCCTGGCAAATAGGATTCAATGCCTCATCAAGAAGATCATTCATTATGATCAAGTAGGTTTCATCCCAGGAATGCAAGGATGTTTTAACATCCATAAATCTATCAGCATAATACAAAACATCAACAACAAGAAAAATAAAAATCACATGATCATATCAATAAACACAGAGAAAGCTTTTGATAAGGTCCAACACCCATTCTTGATCAAAACTCTCAGCAAGAAGGGAATGTTTTTTTTGGGGGGGGGTTGGGCCACACCCATTTGATGCTCAGGGGTTACTCCTGGCTAAGCACTCAGAAATTGCCCCTGGCTTGGGGGGACCATATGGGACACCAGAAGATCGAACCACGGTTGCAGTCTTTCCTTGGCTAGCGCTTTTGCAAGGCAGACATCTTACCCCTAGTGCCACCTCACAGGCCCCAGCAAGATGGGAATGAAAGGATCCTTTCTCAATATAGTTAAGGCCATCTACCACAAGCCAGTGGCAAATATTATCCTCAATGGAAAAAAAAAACTAAAAGCTTTCCCTCTTAATTCTGGCACAAGGCAAGGCTGTCCTCTCTCACCACTCCTATTCAACATAGCACTGGAAGTCCTTGCTATAGCGATCAGGCCAGAAAAAGATATCAAGGGAATCCAGATAGGAAAGGAAGAAGTCAAGCTCTCACTGTTTGCAGATGACATGATACTCTACTTAGAAAACTCTAAAGACGCTACCAAAAAGCTTCTAGAAACAATAGACTCATATAGCAAGGTGGCAGGCTACATAATTAACACACAAAAATCAATGGCCTTTCTATATACCAATAATAATAGGGAAGAAATGGACATTAAGAAAACAACCCCATTCACATTAGTGCCACACAAACTCAAATATCTTGGAGTCAACTTGACTAAAGATGTGAAGGACCTATACAAAGAAAACTATAAAACTCTGCTCCAAGAAATAAGAGAGGACACACGGAAATGGAAACACATACCCTGCTCATGGATTGGTATGATTAATATCATTAAAATGGCAACACTCCCCAAAGCATTGTACAGATTTCATGCGATCCCTCTAAAGATACCCATGACATTCTTTAAAGAAGTGGATCAGGCACTTTTGAAATTCATTTGGAACAATAAACACCCTCGAATAGCCAAAGCAATTTTTGGGAAAAAGAATATGGGAGGCATCACTTTCCCCAACATTAAACTGTATTACAAAGCAATAGTTATCAAAACAGCATGGTATTGGAATAAAGACAGACCCTCAGATCAGTGGAATAGACTTGAGTACTCAGAGAATGTTCCCCAGACATACAATCATCTAATCTTTGATAAAGGAGCAAGAAGTCCTGAATGGAGCAAAGAAAGCCTCTTCAACAAGTGGTGTTGGCACAACTGGCTAGCCACTTGCAAAATAGTGAACTTAGACCCCCAGCTAACATCATGTATGAAGGTAAAATTCAAATGGATTAAAGACCTCGATATCAGACCTGAAACCATAAGGTATATAGAACAACAAGTAGGTAAAACACTCCAGGACATTGAGACTACAGGCATCTTCAAGGAGGAAACTGCACTCTCCAAGCAAGTGAAAGCAGAGATTAACAGATGGGAATATATTAAGCTGAGAAGCTTCTGCACCTTGAAGGAAATAGTACCCAGGATACAAAAGCCACCCACTGATTGGGAGAAACTTCACCCAATACCCATCAGATAAGGGGCTAATATCCAAAATATACAAGGCACTGACAGAACTCTACAAAAAAAAATCTAATCCCATAAAAAATGGGGAGAAGAAATGAACAGACACTTTAATAAAGAAGAAATACAAATGGCCAAAAGGCACATGAAAAAATGCTCCGCATCACTAATCATCATGGAGATGCAAATCAAAACAACTATGAGGTACCACCTCACACCACAGAGATTGGCACACATCACAAAGAATGAGAACAAGCAGTGTTGGCGGGGATGCGGTGAGAAAGGAACTCTTATCTACTGCTGGTGGGAATGCCGACTAGTTCAACCTTTCTGGAGAATGATATGGAGATTCCTCCAAAAACTGGAAATCGAGCTCCCATACGATCCAGCTATACTACTCCTAGGTATATACCCTAAGAACACAAAAATACAATACAAAACCCCCTTCCTTACACCTATATTTATTGCAGCACTATTTACCATAGTAAGGTTCTGGAAACAAACAAGATGCCCTTCCACAGATGAATGGCTAAAGAAACTGTGGAACATATATGCAATGAAATATTATGCAGCCGTCAGGAGAGATAAAGTCATGAAATTTTCCTATTAATGGATGTACATGTAATCTATTATGCTGAGTGAAATAAGTCAGAGAGAGAGAGAGAGAGAGAGAGAGAGAGAGAGAGAGAGAGAGAGAGAGAAACGCAGAATGGTCTCACTCATTTATGGGTTTTAAGAAAAATGAAAGACATTTTTCAACAATTTTCAGATACAGAAAGAGAGGAGGACCGGACATTACAACCCACATCGTGGACCTCACTACAAAGAGTGATGAGTTTAGTTAGAGAAATAACTACATTGAGAACTATCCTAACAATGAGAATATATGTGGGAAATAGAAAGCCTGTCTAGGTGGGGGCAAGGAGGGGAGGAGGAATATTTGGGACATTGGTGATGGGAACGTTACACTGGTGATGGCAGGGATGTCATCTTATATGACTGAAACCCAACCACAATCATGTAGCTTAATCAAGGTTTTTAAATGATAAATATTAAAAAAAAGATAGAGCACATTCCTTTATGTGAGAGGTACTGAGTTTGATACCTGGCTCTGTATGCTACCTGAGCATTGCCATGATAGTCCTGGTGTCCCTAACCAATGCCTGAAGTTTATTATAAACATATCTGTGTTCCATGAGCCATCAGACCAACACCTCCAACATTACATTGGGAATGATTCCCCACCGTCACACTCAGTACCCTAGGGGAGATCTGTACTCAGAACAATATAAAACAAAAATATTACAGATGTAGTGAACTTGGTTTAGGAGAACATAGATAAGAAGACTCCCTAGGATCATGGCAAAAAAAATAGAGCGATACTGGAAAGGTAGGAGGTAAACCATCTAAAGAAGATGATAATAACACAGAAAAGTTCCAAAGAAGGCTGAAAGAGTAGCAAAGATGCATAAAAGAAAAGAAAATAAGAAAAGAAAATAATTGTGTGAATATTAGTGGCTCTTAGAAATTATGATGTTACCTATTCCAGGAAGCCTAAGTACATACCTGTTTCCTGTTTCCTTATCAATTAGAGTATTATTGCTTGCGTGGTTCATTTTCCTGTAATTTGGATTATAGTTAGTACCTTGAAGGCTTTTAGGAAGGAACTGGGTTTATTAAGCAATTCCTGTGAGCCAGTCACAGTTCTCTGCTTTTTCACATGGACTAATATATTTAATCCTTAGAGCAGTGCAGTAAGAGAGAATGATTTATGTTTTACGCATGTAGAAGTTTCAAGAAGATTAAAAACTAATCTAAGGTTTTACAATTATGAAGTAGCAAAGCAAGTCTAATCTGTACTTACTATGAAAAATGTATTTTTTTCTTTCCCTTATGTGTCATATGAAAGTCCCATGGTGAACCAGACCTGGTGATTTCTTATTTAATAGCTTTCCTCCCGCTTACAAAGATGAATTTTCTTTGTACTTTAGGAAAGACTGAGTCTTTTCCTAGTCCTGGAAAAATTTTCGCTGATCTGATATTATTTATGAGCATTTTATTTGCCTTAAGTTGATTACTTTCTGGTAAAAACTCTACCTCCTAAGATTTAAAGGCATTTCTGTTATGATGTAGGGTTGGGGAGAAAATTCTTTTGAGGAAAGGTTCGCCTCTCTGAAAAAGGCATAAAGATTCCAAGATAGGAATATCTTTCTTTTGATTTTATTTATGCATGTGTAGCATGTCAGCCCTTGAAGAGGTTGACTGATGGAGGGATGGAGGATGAGGCCTTTCTCTTCCAGCTCGGAGCACGCATCTGCCACCCTGTCTAGCCGACGGTTCTGAGGTGAAACGGTGGGTAAATAGCTTGCAGACAGTCAAGCTTGTGGAAATATTAGCTTTATTTGGTGGAAAAGACTGAAGTCCAAAGACTTAGCCTCAGTTCCAGCAAAAATCCCCCTCGTCTTCCACAGAGCCTTGTTTTTATCCCCCAGAATCAGGTACCACCCAATGGTGGGATCAGATACCAACCAATGGTGGAAGCAGAATCAGGTACTACCCTAGGGTGGGAGCAGAATGCCAGGTCACACCCTAGGGTAGGGCACAATCACCAATCAGGTTAGGGTCAGTAACATACTAATCCCCTTAATATTTACATACACAACATGCATGCACGATTTTGCATTTGGACATGGATGAGAATACACTCTAAAGTGCTGTTAAAGTCACTTGGCTATCATAGAGAACTAGCAACCTCAGAACAGAACTGATAAAAAAAATACGTTTATTTATTATTAAATTAACCTGGAACTTTTCCCATACCAAGAAATTTTGTCAGGTGAGACAAAAATATCTCCTGCACCATCCATTATAAGTCTCTTTGATTATAAATTACTTATAATTTACTTGTTTTCCTCCAACTCTTAACACAGTGATAAGATCTCAAAAATTTGTTTTCATTGGTTGCATAAAGTATAATGTATATTTTCAATTGAAATGAATGACATTGAACTATTACTGCACATTGTAGAAAATTGTGGAGACAGCATGCCATTGGTATTCTCTGAAAAAATAAAACAGAAAGAGAAAAATTGCATGCTCCATATTAAAAACAATGCTCTTATGACGGACAACAATATTCTGCTACCAGAGAAAAAGTCTTCATAGTAAGACCTCAGTCTTCAGATAGTCATTTATTCCTAGATAATCAATTGAAATTTGAAATCAACTTTCTTCTTTGATTATAAAGGTTCAGACTAAAAGCAACGGAGAGTGTATTCTCAGTCCAGAGGTGGTTGTGTTTGGCATCTGTGTTGGCATCTCTGGGCTGTGACCACAGCACACATTTTTGTGGGAAATATCCAAGAAAACTTCTACAGCAGCATTCTTCCATTGGAAAGGGAGGAGGTGGTGGGAGGATTCAGTATGCCCCAAGAGAGGTCCTCTCCTTCAGGAACTTGTTTACACTCATTCTTTCTGAGTTAATGAGACCACTTTTTCCCTTTCAGAGCAAATGTGGCTGGAGAAATAAATGGGTGCAAAATTTAGAAACATCAGCTTTCTCTTTCCAGAGCCTCAGTTCCTAAGACCAACTCTATGTAGTTTGTAGGAACAACTTGATGTCCCAATTACTGATCTAAATGGTACTGTTGTAAAACTTTTAGATGCCTGTGTTTCATCTGGGTTAGAGATCATAAATTAGAGTTTTAAGTTGAAGACAAGTGCCTATACTATTTTTGAAACAGATGTAGATCCAGTAGTAATTCTTTCTTTCTGACATTGTTCTTGCTTTCTGGTTCAATTGCTAAACATACACACACACACACACACACACACACACACACACACACACACACACACACATTCATCTATATTATTCCTATTGTGTTTCCCAGATACAGTTCAATTGCAATATATGTAGAGTGCATTGGTAAGACATACTGATGTAGAATTTAAGGTAGAATTTCTTTGTGCCCACTTTCTAATAACCCTTTTCTGAGGAAAATAACTTGAAATGTAATCTCCCATAAAGATATCCTCTGACCCTATAATCCTGCATGATTGTACCAAAAGTGGCAGCTACTTTTGAACATTCATCAATAAATGCTCAGCTACCAACTGAGAGCTTTCTATCAGAAATAGCATCGGGAATAATACCTTTTAAGACCCACAAAACATCTTCTATCTTTGGTAGGGAGCTTAAAAGTGATATACAAAAGAATTCAGAAACCATAAGCCAAAAGGAAGAAAGTAAAAGGACATTGGAGGAAGCAGAAAGGATATAAGTAGAAAAAGTGGCAGCAGAAATGGGGGATGGTCTATTTGATGTTGTGGATACCTGCAGTTCAGAAGTCAGAAAGATCACAGAATCTAAAGACAAAAATGGGGTGCAGTGAGTAGGGTGCTTGCCTTGCTTACAAGCGGCTCAATTTTGATCCCAGGCACACCCCAGTAACCTAAGTAACACCAGGAATAATCCTTGAGCATAGAGTTAGAAGTAATGCTGGTGTACAGTTAGGTATGGCCCCAAAACAAAACAAACGAAGATGGAAAATGAAGTACCAGTTTCTGGCATGCTCAGTACCCAGTATATTTAAATTCTTTTTTCTTCTTCACAGTTTAGAACTAGATCTCTATTTAATTTAGAATGTGCTTCAGATTCTTACAAACTGAAAGAGCTTAACTAATAGATCCAATATTTACGGGTTTATAATGAGGGTAAGTAACATGATATTCTTCATGGAAAATTGATTTAGTTGTTTAATCTCTATCAGTTGGCAGAATAATGGGCCCCAAACCAATTCCAGAAAGCTATAGCTACATTAATTTACACTGTAAGAGGTATTTTGCATATGTGATTAATTATGGACCTTGACATGAGTTTTTGTATTGTATATATACTCTAATATGTATCTAATAATATATAATTTAATCATGAGTCCTCAACTTAAGAGAGAAAGAAGGATTTTAAAAAATAATTATTGGACAGCATAGCAGATACAGTGTTCACCTTGAACATGTTGACTCTAGTTTAATCCTAGGCACTTATATGGTCCCAAGCATGCCAGAAGTGATCTCTGAGTACAGAGCCAGGAGTAAGCCCCTGCTATGCTATCACTCTGACTCCCTGTATGGGAAATCATTGTAAAAAAATAGTTTTAAAATAACGTAGATGGGGGTCAGAACGGTGGCGCAGCAGTAGGGCATTTGCTTTGCATGCAGTTGACCTAGGACGGACCCATGCTCGATCCCTGGCGTCCCATATGGTTCCCTAAGCCAGGAGTGATTTCTGAAAGCATAGCCAGGAGTAACCCCTGAGTGTCATCGGGTGTGGACCAAATTTAATGGCTTTTAAGTTACCAGGATTGTTGGACTTGTTCCCTCAGCCCCCATATACACCAATAATAGCTTGTGGCATTGTCCCCCTTTTACATAGGCACATTAAAATGGGAAAATATTACATATGCTAACAAGTTCTTATCTAATAGAGATGGGAGCACAAATTTCGTAATGCATTGGTGCCTTACACCCTGAACATGGTCATAATGACTTGGTTCAAGCCTCATAGGAACAGGCATTGTCCCTACACCCCTGAAACATGGATACCATATACAGAAACATCCACAATTGTCTATAACATCACCGGGAAGTAAACCTCTACCAAGCAAGACCCTACCACTGCACTGGCATGGACTTAGTCCAAAGAGGATTCTCTTAACAACCAAAAGACTTAGTAACAGCTGCAACCTGCTTGCAGGGCAGGGATCTCCGCATTGCCAGCTAATGGTGAGGTGAAACTAAGAGGATGCTCAACATCATCCTGACTTCGATGAAGAAGATGTACAGAAACCAAAATCGTTAACTACAGAAACCTGACACCAACAATAGCGAATCTGCTAAAAAAAAAACAACAAACAAAAAAACAAACAAACAAACAAACACTTTTACCAGGACCACAGAGAACGTCTCAGGGGTTAGACAGCCAAGTATTCCTAGAACCCTGAATCGGTCTTATGCCAGAACATTTCAGGGGTAAGGTCTCCATGTACTTAGGCCAAGACTTTTCCCTTCCATTCCCCCATACTTTGCTGGGCCTATACAAACAATTGCCACCCACACCATTTTTATGTATATTTTTAACTCTCATCCTTTAAAAAAAAATAATAAGAGCTTACTAAACTTTCTGCTAGTGTATTAACGACTTCATTGGTGATTCAATAATTTTCAAAAATATACTTGCCACTGAACATTTTCTTTCCTTTCTCTCCCATATCTTTAGTTTTTCATTCAATTTTCTATTTGTTTTTTTAAGCATGTTGCTTTTGGTCTTCCTGAAACAATTGCTTTTTTTTTTTCAGGGGAGAGTGCGAACACAGTCCCCCACTACCACAAATTATGCAGTCAAGTTTCCCACATTTGGGGAAATCACAGGGGTCAGCACATTTGGAGTGCAATGGATAAGCCTCACCCTGGGGAAACCACCTTCATGATCATGGTATCTTCCCTGCCAGGTAAGTATTTCCTGAAACAATTGTATTATGATCAGTTATGTCAACTATGTGATGCATTTTCATCAATAAATAAAAAATAAAAAAATTAATGGCTTAGGAATAATGTACATGTTACTTACATAATAAAAATAATAAACCTACATAAAACATATAAAAATATTTATATTTTATAAATCTGTAAGAGCTGGTTGAGCTATGACATAATATGAACCATCTAGAATATGATTTCATTATGAACATATAATTTGTCTAACTTTGAAACAATATTCAGATTTTTTTTTTGGTTTTTGGTTTTGGGGCAAACAAGTGATACTCAGGGGTTACTCCTAGCTATGCACTCAGAAATTGCTCCTGGCTTGGGGGACCAAATGGGACGTCAGGGGATCGAACCACAATCCATCCCAGGTCAGCTGCATGCAAGGCAAATGCCCTACCACTGTACCACCATTCTGGTCCCAATATTTAGATCTTAACTCTGAAACATTCTCAGTATTTTCATTTTCTTTTCTACCTCTCAGGCACATGTGTTTCAATTAAACTACAAAATGATTTGTTTTTACTCCCTGGAAAGATTAATTATTTGGTAAATAATAAATACCACAAAATTTCACTGACAATATTTTACTTATGAGGTTATTCAGATGATGCATATTTTAAAAAGACCAGTATTCCTGAAGTGGTGTGTTATGATAGATTTCAAGATAATATTGATGAAGCACAAAAAAGCACTGAAGACATTTAAGAAAATATATTGGTGACATTTTCACAACCTTGCCTACAGTCTGAAACCCCTTAAAGCCCATCTGTAATCCATCTAACGTGAAAAATAAGGTCAATAATTGATATGGAAACCAACAATACTGATAGTAAACATAGAAGTATGACTCTGTAGAAGATTAACCACTTGGCTTCAAAGTGAATTAAAATGTCAGTGTACCCATGATACAAGTTATTATATAACCAAGAGTTTATTAGCTCCTATCACAATCCACCATCTTTGTGCCTTGAATTACCATGAATTTAATTTGTCATTTAAGCAGGGCAACAAATAACTTTGAATAGTTTGATGATAAATTCATGCAATGTTGTTTCTGCTTGATTATTTTGATTCACACGTAAGCTTAATTCCCTCTACCTGTAGATAGGCAAGGAATCATTGGGAAAATTTCAGTAAATATATCAATTATTTTCATCAAGTTCATAAAAATTACTCGTATGGTTCAATTCCCCCAAAAAAGTTGCTAAGCAATTTAAGGGTGGAACTCAGAAGATCTGTATTTAATCAGTTTTATGGGTGACCTTAATGTAAAATGTCCATAAAGTTCTTTATAAAAAATTTTTTTTGATTCTCCAAAATAAATAAGCATCAGCTCCCTGCCATTAGGTGCCTCAAAGTCCAGGAAAGACAGACATGTTATTGTGTTATGGTACAATTCAAGCAGTAACATAGAAGTACTGGTGACTGTGCAAGGGAAAATGATCATGTGTAGAGAAGTAAAATCCTCAAGTATGCTGGCAAAAGATGGAGAAAGTAACTTAGGCCATATTATGAAAAGTCATGAAATATCAGGAAACTATGGTGTCAAGGTAGCAGGCACAATGGGGACAAACAAGAGATGATCTAAGATAGCAAGGATCTCCATTCACCAACTACATCATTTCAACCTTATTTTGTATGTAAGAAGAAGCTGGTGGAAATTCTTAAATAGACAATATGAAGGCATTTGAAACTTTTCTGTGAGAATATCAATGGTTGTAGAGATGCTTAGTCAATCAAATCTCCAAAGGACCAACCTGCTAAGTTTTAGAAGTTGGAAGATATCTGCCATAGTGAGAAATAGTTTTGACAGTTCTTTGGACATTTCTACTACATTAGAGTAAAATAATTATAAAAGAACTAAAAGGAAAAAGATCTTTGAGTTTTTTCCTTTGAGACACATCTGACAGAAACTGCAGTTGCTCCAGAGATGCTCAGAGGATCATGTGGTGTGAGGTCCAAAACTCAGCTCTTTTGTATGCAAAGTATATGCCAGTCCTTTGTGCTGAAAATTTCAGTAGAAAGATCAGTATGACCATATTCTTATTTTTAAAAAATCGTAGTCTTTCAATATGCAATTGTAAAATGGAGGTTCTGCTGAGTCAGGAAAAAATATTCAATATTCAGATAAGGTAAATTTTAGTCTTTTAGGAAAGAAATGACAATTATTTAAAAAATTGGTGATTCATTAGCAGGAAAAGCATAAGTATCAAGAAGAAATATTTGACTTGATTTTTTAACTAGGTAATTATATGAGCAATAAAGAAAGATCTGCTCAGAGGCAAACCAGGTGGATATTAATATGTAGTTCTCATATTATAAGGCTAATGATTAAAATTTGTAACTATCGGGCTGTAGTGATAGCACAGCAGTAGGGCATTTGTCTTGCTTTCAGCTGACACAGGTTGGACCTGGGTTCAATCCCTGGCAGCCCACATGGTCCCCCGAGAAGCTATTTCTGAGTGCAGAGCCAGGAGTAGCCCCTGAGCGCTGCTGAATGTGGCCCCAAATCAAAAAACAGAAACAACAACAAAAAAATTTGTATCTATTGAACCTAATATGGCCAACCAATTAAAGAAACAATAGTTTTAATGTTATAGTCTAATAGAATTTTTTTCTAACTGCAATTTTATTTGATGCCAGAATAGCAGTTTATATAGTTCCCTTAGAAACTGAGAAGAGTAGAATGGTTTCATTCTCATGGTCCCCTTTCATGTCTCCCTGTGTGTCCATATGCTGAATTGCAAATGGACGATGCATATGCATTTATATATGCCTAAAAATATCCTGGTAAATTATATTCCAAATAGATACCAGATATTCTCTATGTAAAAAGCAGGAAAGAGCTAAAATTAGGGCTATCATAAAGGTACTTAACTTGTCTATGCAATGTTAGGTTTTATTATATAAATGTATTCCTTGTAGATTAAAACATTATGGGGGCCTGAGAGATAGCACGGAGATAAGGCATTTGCTTTGTATGCAGAAGGATGGTGGTTGAAATTCCAGCATCCCATATGGTCCCACGAGCCTGCCAGGAGGATTTTTTGAGTGTAGAGCCAGGAGTAACCCCTGAGTGCTGCCAGATGTGACTCAAAAACAAAACAAAACAAAAAACATAATGGGAAAATTATTACTAGCAAGATTTCTCTTGTTTTATTAAGTCAAGATGTAGACAATAATAAAATAAGTAAGAGAAATCAGTACCTGGTGATTGCATCTACCAAAGTGCAAAGAATTTGTATCTTTAAAGATTTTCGTCAGTTTTCTTTTGAAAATTATTCTGGTTTACTTCTCTTTGCTCTTCTCAGGCACTTCTAGCAACTATTTTGTGAATGAATAGCACAGTTTCATATTTTCAAATGCCATTTACCTCTTTGTGATAAGAAAAAATATGCAGCTACTACCACTATTATTAATGAATTAGTAAGGCTGTAGGGTATAATACAAGCAATTGAAGAAAGAACAGATAATGAAGAAAAAGAGAAATGGGAGAGCAAAATTCTTCAGAGGTCATGGGCAGTGTTCTTACATCAGGGGGCTGGAGATAGATATTAACAGTGCTTGTGGGCCCGGAGAGATAGCACAGCGGCATTTGCTTTGCAAGCAGCTGATCCAGGACCAAAGGTGGTTGGTTCGAATCCCGGTGTCCCATATGGTCCCTCGTGCCTGCCAGGAGCTATTTCTGAGCAGACAGCCAGGAGTAACCCCTGAGCACCGCCGAGTGTGGCCCAAAAACCAAAAAAAAGAAAAACAAAAAACAAAAACCAGTGCTTGTAATGCACTTGTTTCATATGTGGCAGACACAGATGAGCTATTCAGCACCTAGTTTGCTCCTCTGAGGCCTGTCAGGAGAGATCTCTGGATGTAGAAACACAAGTCTTGAGCACACTGCCAGGTGTGGCCCAAAATTTTAAAAATAAATAATAAAAAATAAAAGAGTTTACATTGGCACCTCATGGCTTATGGTGAAGGTTGAGTTTAGAACTTGTAGAGAGTGAGAAGTTTGAAAAAACTTTTACAGATTTGATTTGAGGTGAGTATAGATTTTTGAACAGCAAAATGACTTAAATTTAAGGCTTTTCTCATGGTCATTCTCTTCTTGGGGTTCATTGACCTGATGTGAAAATGGCTCTTCTAACTTCAGTTTAAAACTTTTAGGGGAGATTTTACAAGGAAACAAATTACTCATTATTAACTTCCTCCAGTAAATGTGGATCGCTCTAGAGCATGAGAAAAAGTAAAATGTACTTCTACCTAAATCTGAAAATGGGAACAACAGAATCAAAAAAAAAAATCTGTATTTTACATGTAGCTGAAATAGCTGACCACTGAATTTTGAGGCTGTAAGAGCTCCAGAAACTGGTCACTGAACTGGCAATGGATGTGTGAGCAGGTGTGTGATAATGCAGACTTGAAGGAAGATAGAGTTGACCTATGTGAAGGGGAGAAAAATGGAAGCTGCAAAATAAGAAGAGGCTGGGTAGGATTCATTTTACTATGCATAGAAGACAACAATCTCTTTTAGGGAAGAGACAAAGTTCCATTCATTTTTAAAGTTATCAGAGCAGATATTCAATAAATGTATTCAAAATAGTAAGTCAATGAATAAGATAGCCATTTCACTGGATTATCTCTTCACTAGGCTCTCAACTCCTTGAAGACAGGACCTGTGTCTTGTGGAGAAAAATTATCCGGGAAAGCTCCAGGGAATTTACAGGTACATAAAGTTACTGAATGTATACAACAGCTACTGAATGCACAAATCAACTAGACCCTTTTTAGCTCTGATTATTTCATCTAAAAATGAAAACCACAATACTGACTCCCATTTCTGAGCAGGAATGAAGCATATGTTGTACTACTAGACAACTTTGCTTTTAAAACTTGCCAAACCAACTCGAGCTTATTTATATAAATTTTTCTGTGGGTAGTTGATTCCCCATGGCTGTCCCTCAATACTGCATTCAATCAAAGAGGGAAATGATTCAAACAAATGGAATTATAAACACATACACACACACACACACACACACACACACAGTGATCATAGATTGTTTAACTTTTTACCTTCTCAAATTTGCCTTTTTTCTTCTCCCAGAATTTAATCTTCATCTTTATAAAACAGTTGCTCCTTAACCAAACATCCATGACAAATTCAAAACAGTTGCCTAGGGTTTGGCTACTGCTTACCAACCAGGTAGTTACAAACCATTCTGTGATGCTGAGATTCAAACTCACTGAAATGGCATGAAGAGTCTATTGAAAAGAGTCAAGAAACTGTTCAAATAAAGATGAAAAATGTAAACACTGCCTTCATTGAATAGCATGATTTAAAATTAAAGTTACATGGTTTTTATTGTCAGGACCATTCATAAATCTCAACATTTTGACACTTGGTTTATCTTGCCACAGATTGAAAAAGAAGAGAACAAAATAAATGCAAGACTACAAAGTAAGACTGCAAAATAAAATTGTTTTCTTTTTTTTTCTTTTTTTCTATATAAACAGTTATTTAAGCACCATGATTACCAGCACGTTTGTAGTGGGTTTCAGTCATAAAAAGAATACCCCCCTTCATCAGTGCAAAATTCCCAGCAACAATGCCCCGATCTCCCTCTTCCCCAACCCTTACCTGTATTCGAGACAGGCATTCTACTCTCATTCTTTTATATCGTCATATTAGTTGTTAGTGTAGTTATTTCCCTAACACCACTCTTGGTTTTCTTAGCCTGAAAGAAAATGGACTTTGGAAAAGCCCATCTTTCTTTACCAAGTGAGTTAAGTCAGAAGGACAAAGAGAAATACCTAGATGATTCCAATCATATTTGAAATACGAATTAAAAAAAGGCAGAGCTATAGACAAGGTTAAATCAAAATCATCTCTTTAATACTGATTAAGAGTGAAGTTACCATAGGAGAGTGGGAAGAGGAGGAGCAGGTAGAAGAGCTTCCAATGATTATGCTAAAAGTTAATTGGTTCTCACCTAATTTTTTATAAAGGAGCAAGAAATCCTAAATGGAGCAGGGAAACCCTCTTCAACAAATGGTGTTGGCACAACTGGCTACTGTATTTTCCGGCATATAAGACGACTTTTGAAACGAAAAAAAGTCAACCAAAAATTGGGGGGTCGTCTTAGACACTGAGTATATCCTGAAAAACGTTTCGCTATGCTGCTAAACGAAAATCGTCTGGATATTGCCACAAAACGAATTTTCCAACTCAATCCTCCACCAATCACTGCAAGGCTGCTCGGACCACCTCTCTAACTCGGCCAATCCAAGCAGGCTTTTGATGCATGCAAATTAGACAATATTCTGGATCCGAATCTACACTGTCAAATTGGCTCCGATTGGCCAGAGTCAGAGAAGAAGTTTATTACAGTATAACCTTTGAACCTTTGCTTTTTATGATTGGCTCACTGTGGTACATACAGTTGCAGCACAGGAACGTCTTGTCTTATATGGCGAATATAGGCCTAAACATCTATGTTTTAACTGTAAAATTAGGGGGTCATCTTATATACCCAGAAAATACGGTAGCCACTTGCAAAAAATTGAACTTAGATCCCCAGCTAACATCATGTACAAAAGTAAAATTCAAATCGATTAAAGACCTTGATATTAGACCTGATACCATAAGGTATACAAAACAACACGTAGGTAAAATACTCCATGATATTGAGACTAAAGGCATTTTTAAGGAGGAAACAGCACTCTCCAAATAAGCAGAGATCAACAGATGGGAATATATCAAGCTCAGAAGCTTCTGCACCTCAAAGGAAACAGTGCCCAGGATACACACCCACTTTAGTGGGAGAAACTATTCACCCAATACCCATCAGATAAGGAGCTAATATCCAAAATATACAAGGCACTAATGGAACTTTACAAGGAAAAAACATTTAATCCATCAAAAAATGGGAAGAGAAACAGAACTTTGACAAAGAAGATATACAAATGGCCAAAAGGCACATGAAAAAATGCTCCACGTCACTAATCATCAGGGAAATGCAAATCAAAAAAACTATGAGGTACCATCTCACGCTTCAGAGATTGGCACACATCACAAAGAATGAGAACAAGTAGTGCTGGCGGGGATGTGGAGAGAAAGGAACTCTCATCCACTGCTGGTGGGAATGCCATCTAGTCCAACCTTTATGAAAAGCTATATGGAGATTCCTCCCAAAACTGGAAATTGAATTCCCATATGATCCAGCTATACCACTCCTAGGGATATATCCTAGGAACACAAAAATACAATACAAAAATCCCTTTCTTACACCTATATTCATTGCAACACTATTTACCATAGGAAGACTGGAAACAACCAAGATGCCCTTCAACAGATGAATGGCTAAAGAAACTGTAGTACATATACACACTGGAATATTATGCAGCCGTCAGGCGAGATGAAGTCATAAAATTTTCCTATACATCAATGTACATGGAATCTATTATGCTGAGTGAAATATGTCAGAGGGAGAGAGATAGACACAGAATGGTCTCACTCATCTATGGGTTTTAAGAAAAATAAAAGATGTTCTTGCAATAGTTTTTAGAGACAAAAGAGAGGAGGGCTAGAAGTTCCAGCCCACTACATGAAGCTCACCACAAAAAGTAGTGAGTGCAGTTAGAGAAATAACTACATTGAGAGCTATTCTAACAATGTGAATGAATGAGGGAAGTAGAAAGCCTGTCTAGAGCACAGGCGGGGGTGGGGTGGGAAGGAGGGAGATTTGGGACATTGGTGATGGGAATGTTACACTGGTGAAGGCGGGTGTTCTTTACATGACTGAAACCCAACCACAATCATGTTTGTAATCAAGGTGTTTAAATAAAGATATTAAAAAAAGTTATTGGTTTGTTGGGGTCAGGGGCAATGTGCCCCTCCATCCTTTCGGCGCCTTGAGGGTTTCAAAGAGACACAGACCATGCACAAGCAAAAGGTGAGATTTTAATCTGACCGGTCAGGGTTTCTGCTGAGACAGATCTCAGAGCAGAGACCCCGAGGCTCTTTTCTGCAGAGTTTATATAGGAATTTTCAAGCAAGAACAGCACTTTTCCTTATCAGTCATAGACGCAGCTATGAACAAAGGCTTACATTAAAAAGCATCATAACTTTGAGAGACACATTCAATGAACAAAGAGATGACCATTAAAACTTATCAATCCTAGTGTTACATATTGCAGGTGTCAGCTTATCACAGTGGGCCGGGACCCTGGCCTTGTTAGTTGTAGAGAAGAAAGGGGATTATTAAAACTCAAGGTTCAAATGTAGCTAATGGTTAGAGTTCTTGGCACAGAATAGCACATACGTCAGCCTTAGAAGCATGGGAGTTGGGCTTTCTGGTGCCAAGAGCCCCCTCTGGCTGGTACTGCTCGAATCACTCTAGGCTTATAATAATTAGTAATACTACATGAGTACTTATCAATTAACTTAACTTATTGATATATCCTATAAAGCTCAAAACTTACTTAAAGTGGCAGTTATAAACTAACAGTGAGCATAAATGGGTATTGATCTCACATGCCCAAGACTGCTTGCTGTCCTTGGGAGCTGTGAAAGCAGAACTTGCTTATCTTTAGTTCAAGCTAGCTGTCTGAAACCTTTTCCTAACTGTCTGAGGCCTCTTTGTTTCTGTAGCTCCCACTTTTCTGGCAGATTTCTGTTAGCAGGCTAGAATTCTAAAATGGAGCAGTCCTTTGAAAAAGAGAAGTTAAATATATATATATCCTAAAAACATTTAAGAAATCTTTTCCTCATCAGGTTCTTTGTTGGTGTGCTGGTGTGTGATGACATAGACTTGAAGACAGTATGTCCTAAAACATATGTAGGATTGTAAACAACTCTTATATCAACAAAAAAATCAATAATAAAATGAAGTGTTCTTAATTTGTTATAAACTCTCTGCATTATAAATTTAAAAATCAAGAAGGAAAAAATTTACTTTTATTTAAGTGGGAAATATAATTAATATTTTTCTAAAACAAGTCTCATCTGATTTTGGACAAAGGCTCATTTCCTTCATTCTTCTTTCCATTCTAAAGAACTCAAAGCTATGAGAATATAAATAAATTAACAGAATCAAACCTGCAATGAAAATACTTGTTTAAAAGAAACCCAACATTTAATATTTCTTGGCATACCTAAAAATTATTGACAAGTGGAGACAATATTATTCCTTAATCTTCCAGTTATATGGAAAGTGATTTGTTTCGAGTACATTGAAGTAAAAATAATTAAGGGAGAGCATAGTTTTACTTCAAATCTGGACTATTACCAAAAATATGACACATACTCAAATTTTGCTTTTGTTTACTTCTAAGGAGAGGGAAAGAAAAAAAGAGTATTTAGATAATTTTGTTTGCTGTAAATAATGCTATTTGTAATTAAGGTTGTAGTATATGTCTGATAATCAATGTAGATGCCCTTCCCACTGAATTATTGGTAAATTTGAATTTTGCAAGGCATTTATTTAGTTGAGTGGTTTTCTTTTTCATTTAAATATGACATCTGCATATAGACAGAATGATTCAAGCAATCCTGAATAGTGTTCTCTTAGAATAAAGACCAATAGAATAGAACTGAGAGTCCAGAGACAGACTCACAGATTTGTGGTGATTTTCTAGAAAGAATTTAGGTGTGTGATGTGGAGCAAATAAAACTTGTTCAACAAATAGTGTTGGCAAACCTCACCAGTTGGGAAACTTACCTCACACATATGCCAGAGCACATTCAAAATGGATTAGAGACCTCCAAATAAGACCTAGAACCAAAATTTTCATTGAGGAAATTGTGTACATAGCAGATGTTTTTTATGAAATTTGGATCAAGAGGCATTTTCTTTTGTTTCTTTTTCCTTTTTTGGTTGTTGAACCACACCTGTGTTCAGGATTTACTCCTGGCTCTGTACTCAACAATTATTTCTGCTGGACTCAGTACATCATATAGGATGTCAAACCCAGGTTAGCATAATGTAAAGGAAGTGCCCTACCTGCTGATCTATCATTCAGGTGCCTTTACAGTTATTTTTAATGACTCAATTCTTTGGTCAGGCAAACAGAAGCAACAATAAACAAATGGTATTACATCTTATTAAGAAGCTTCGGGCCCGGGCGAGATAGCACAGTGGCGTTTGCCTTGCAAGCAGCCAATCCAGGACCAAAGGTGGTTGGTTCGAATCCCGGTGTCCCATATGGTCACCTGTGCCTGCCAGGAGCTATTTCTGAGCAGACAGCCAGGAGTAACCCCTGAGCACCGCCGGGTGTGATCCAAAAACCAAAAAAAAAAAAAAAAAAAGAAGCTTCTACACAGAAAAATAATGATAAATAATAACTGAAATGAAGAGAAGCTCTTCAGACTAGGAGAAAATATTTGTTTACCACTAATATAACAAAAGATTAATAGCCAAGATACATAAAACTTAATAATAACAATTACTTCAGAAAACTAGGAGATGATTAGAACATATGCTTTCTTAAAGAAGACATTCAAATGGTCTTTTTATGTTCAAATTTCGGTTTTTAATAAAAAATTTTTTCTGAAGCAACATGATAACAAATATGTTTAGTTTGGGGTTCAGCCAAAAATGCACACTCCCTTCACCAATGCAACTTTCCTGCCACCAATGTTCTTCATTTTCCTCCTCCCCCACCCCTGCCTGTCTTTGAGACAGACATTGTATTTCTCTATATGTCATTGTCATGATAGTTGTTAGTATAGTTATTTCTCTAATTTCACTTACCACTCTCTGTGGTAAGCTTCATATCATGGGATACAGTACGGTTATGAAAAAAACTCTCCTACCCATATAGGAAAGGAGAAAGTGAAGCTCTCACTGTTTGCAGATGACATGATATTATATATAGAAAATCCTAAAGACTTCTTATGTATAGTAAGCAGTCCTGATCTAATATGAATAAAACTCATAAATTTTACATTGCAGAGGGGTCTTTCACTCTGAACATACCGTATTTGCCGGCATATAAGACGACCCTCCAACCCATGAAAAACTTCCTAAAAGTCTTAAAAGTAAGTTACTTCTTAAAAGTAAGAGGGGTGCGAATCACTCGTCCCTGAAGCTGGAAAAAGTTTCAGCATGCCGTATACCAGCATATAATATGACTCCTGACTTTTAGGAAGTTTTTCATGGGTTGAAGGGTCATCCTATACACCGGCAAATACGGTATGTCACTGTGACTTGACTTAGGCTTCAGTTGATCGGACATCAGCCATTCACCCCCAAACTTTGGATCCCATCTTTGGAACTGGCACAGTTTTCTACACCAGCACCAGGAATCAAACTTCTACCAGGGAAGGCCCAAATATTGCTCTGCCACTGACTTGCTTTAGGGTGGGTTCATATGACATCCTGTTGACTTGGAAACAGCAACAACTTGCTTTCAGGGAAGGTTTCCCAGAATCAGCACTTAATGGTAAAATGAGACCAGAAGATGCTCCATGACACCCTGACTTCAGTGTAGGATCTGTACCATCTCACACAGAGACTGGCACATATCACAAAGAACAAGAACAATTACTGCTGGTGGGAATACCGTCTAGCCCAGCCTTTATGGAAAACAATATGGAGGTTCCTCAGAAAATTGGAAATCTAACTCCCATATGATCCAGCTTCTATGATTTCACTTCTAGGAATATACATTAGGAACACAAAAATACAATACAAAAATCCCTTCCTCACATCTATATTTATTGCAGCACTATTTACAATAGCTAGACTCTGGAAACAACCAAGATGCCCTTCAATAGATGAATGGCTCAAGAAACTGTGGTACATATACACAATGGAATATTATGCAGCCATCAGGAAAGATGAAGTCATGAAATTTTTCTATACTTGGATGTACATGAAATTTATTATGCTGAGTGAAATAAGTAAGAGGGAGAGAAATAGACACAAAATAGCCTCACTCAGCTATGGGTTTTGAGAAAGATTAAAGACATTACTGTAATATTGCTTAAAGACAATTAGTTAAGGGCTGGAAGAGCTGGAAGGACCGGCTCACAATTTGAAGCTCACCACAAAAAGTGGTGAATGCTGTTAGGGAAATAACTACATTAACAGCTAGCATGACAATGTTAAAGAATGAGAAAAGTAGAATGCCTGTCATGAATACAGGCAGGAGTGGGGGAGAAGGGGGGGCATTGGTGGTGGGAATGCTGCACTGGTAAAGAGGGGGGTATTCTGTTAGGACTGAAACCCAACTACAAAATTGCTTGTAATCATGCTGCTTAAATAAAGATTTATATATTAAAATAATATCTCGAATTAGAGAAATCTGACTCTGATCATCGTGATTGAGAAGAACTTTTACTGGGACTATGAAGAAAGATTTTGGGGTTAAATATTTAGTGTTCCCAGAGCCTATATCTAGCCTTATGGCAGAATGCTTTATGGGTAGGGTCTCCCTGTGTTTTTCCTTTCTATTTTCCCCATATTTTTATTGCAAAAAACGGCCACCCCTCCCTTTTTTGTTTTTTCTTTTTTTCCTATTTTATCTTTTAAATAGGAGGCCTGCATTTTTCATAGAACCTTTGGAATCATATTATTTTTTTTACTTCATATTCATTCATTTTCCCTAAAATTAAGAAGAAAGGAAAAATAAATTATGGGGAGAGGGGCCAAGTGGTCTCAGGTGCATTGGTGCAGAAAAAAAAAAGGATAGAAATAAATATCCAAGCCAAAGTCAACAACAAGGAGGAATCATGACTGGCCAAGCAAGTGGAAGCAAAGATAAATAAATGAACTACCTTAAACTTAGAACTACTGTATCTCAAAGGAAATAGTGACTAGGATACAAAGGCTACCCACAGAACGGGAAAACCTTTTCACCCAATACCCACCAGATAAGGGGTTAATATCTAAGATATACAAGGCACTTATTAAACTTTACAAGAAAAAAATCTATCTATTAAAAATGGGGGAAAGAAATGAACAGACATTTTCTCACCGAAGAAATACAGATGGCCAAAAGACACATGAGAAAAAGTGCTGTTCATGACGAATCATCAGGTAAATACAAATCAAAACAACAATGAGATATCAGCTCACACCAAGCTAACACACATCAAAAAACAAACAAACAAACAAAAAACCACAAGATCAACCTGTGCTGTTGTGAAAGCAGAGAGAAAGGGACTCTCATTTATTGCTGATGGGAATGCAGACTGGTTCAGTCTTTTAGGAAAATAATATGGACATTCTTCTAAAAGCTAAAAATTGAGCTTTCATATTATCCAGCAATACCATTCCTAGGGATATACCCCAGGAAAACAAAAACACAATACAAAAATGCACTTTGCATTCCTATATTCAACATAGCACTATTTACTAGAACCTGGAAACAAACCAGGTGTCTGACAACAGATGAGTGGCTAAAGAAATTGTAGTACATCTATACAATGGAATCTATGCAGCCTTTAGAAAAAATGTAATCATAAAATTTGCTTACACATGGTTGGACATGGAGACTATTATGCTGAATGAAATGAGCCAAAGGTAAATGGATAGACAGAATAATCTCATTTATTTGAGGGATATAAGTAAAACAAAAGATAGTATGGTAATAATACTCAGAAAATAGAGACAAAGGTCAAGAGGTCCACTCCAGGGTAGAGAGCTAAACACAAAAAGTGATGAGTGTACTAGAGTAAAGAAAGGTCTACTAGGACAATGATAATTGGAAATGATTGCTCTGGGCAAGAACTTGGCAATGAAAGTGGAGAAACTAACAGCACTCCTCCATTAACAATAGCGCAAACCACAATGTCAAAAAGGAAAGAGTAAGAGAGAGTGAGAGAGAGAAGCAATTTCCTGCCCTAGATCAAGGCAGGGGTGGGAGGTGGAGGTAGGAGGGAATGGGAGACATCAGTGAACAGGAAGAGTACACTGGTGAAGGATGGGGTATATTGTATAAGTGAAACCCAATAATGAACAATTTCATAATCATGGTGCTAAATAAAGCAATTTAAAAAAACTTCAAAAGAAAGAAAAAAGAAAGAAAGAAGAAAGGAAAAGAAAAAAGAAAGAGAAAGGAAGGAAGGAAGGAAGGAAGGAAGGAAGGAAGGAAGGAAGGAAGGAAGGAAGGAAGGAAGGAAGGAAGGAAGGAAGGAAGGGAGGGAGGGAGGGAGGGAGGGAGGAAGGAAGGAAGGAAGGAAGGAAGGAAGGAAGGAAGGAAGGAAGGAAGGAAGGAAGGAAGGAAGGAAGGAAGGAAGGAAGGGAGGGAGGGAGGAAGGAAGGAAGGAAGGAAGGAAGGAAGGAAGGGAGGGAGGGAGGGAGGGAGGGAGGGAGGAAGGAAGGAAGGAAGGAAGGAAGGAAGGAAGGAAGGAAGGAAGGAAGGAAGGAAGGAAGGAAGGAAAGCAATTCTACATTTTTAGTATCTATGTCAAGAGCCCAAAGACATTGTTTAAAAAAAAACATTTATATGTCTAGATTATTGTAGCACACTATTCACAATAGCCAAAGTCGGGACAACCCAAGTTAATATGTGCGTTGATAAATTTTGGTACCTAAACAACAAAATACTGTTCAGCAAAACCTGCAATTTGCTACTCCATGGATGGAATTGGAGGGTATTATGCTAAGTAGGTCAATCAGAAGAAATCATATGAGAAATGATTTCTCATATGTGGGATATAAAGAAACTTTGAAAGGAATGTAAAAATGGCTAAAATCTACAGAACCCAAGAAGTGGCCTCTGGAAATGAACTTATCCATTTCCAGGAGTGGGTAGGAATGAATGGTAGATGAGAGGCAATCAGAGGATATTGGTGGAGAAAGGTTGACAGTCTAATGATAGATGTGGCATTGGAACAGTGTATGTATGAAACTCTACCATTAACAATATTTTAAATCATAGCACTTGAATAAAAATAGTAAAAAAAAAATAACATGAATCTGAATATCATTATGGGAAATTCAACAAAACAAAAACAAGAAGCAAGGGCTTCTACAAGAGGGGACTAGAAAGAAAGGTACAAAGCACTAACCTTAAAATCATGTAATTTGTCATAATAATAGCACTCACCTACTGCTTTCCTGAGTTGGGTGAGTTGCTCTTTAAGCACTTTTAATATTCTATCTCATTAAATTATGATACTGAAATGATAATTATTCCCATTTTGCAATGAGAAGGATAAGGTAGCATCAAGGTCAAAAATAGAGCCATAAATAAAAAGGTAGAGGTGGGGCGGGAGAGATAGCACAGCGGTAGTGTGTTTGCCTTGTAAGCAGCAGACCCAGGACAGATGATGGTTCGAATCCAAGCATTCCATATGGTCCCCGGTGCCTGCCAGGAGCGATTTCTGAGGACAGAACCAGGAGTAATCCCTGAGCACTGCCAGGTGTGGTCCAAAAATAAAACAAACAAACAAACAAAAAGGTAGAGGTCTAAATTAAATTTTAGTGCTTCACTTCAGATAAGTTGTAGGTTACTTAAAAAGCCTAGCTAGAAGATAAAGGGACTGAGAATAAATTCCTTTTCACATACTCAGATCTAGGCTTACATACCACAAACTTAATTGTAAGCAGACGATCCTTTACTTGGTAAGTAGCCTCTAGCACTGTGCCTATCCGAATGTCAGTGACCATAAATACTTGTCAGATGAAAGGATATTCCAGTTCAATTAATAGTGTAACTATTTGGAGCATACAAGTCATAAAATTATAGAATTCCAATATGATTGGTTTTGAAATAGCTTGTTTTTTTTTTCTTCAGTGATGTTCAGTAAGAAACTTGGATCACTTATGAAGCATGTTTCCTCATAACTTCATCACTAACATTGTGATAGTTATTTCAAGGTTACCTATTTTTCACAAAATTGCCCTGGTACAGAGCAAGACTAGATTTAAAAAATGTTTTTTGTCTATCTCCAAACTATAAATCACTCACATCATATCAGAAGTTCTAAAAGAAAAAAGAAATAAAGATCTGACTTTTTTTTTTACTACTCCGTTCTCCTGAGATCACTTGGCCGCTGGGTCCCATCTGCTTTTTTCCCCCTTCAATTTGTAGGAAGGCATAGAAATATGAGGCAGAACAAAATGATTCAAATTCTAAGATTCTATGAAAAAGGCGGGGGTCCCTATCTAGCAGTTGTAAATAAAATTAAAAGAAGAAAAAAGGGGAGGCAGATGTGGCAAGTTTTATTTTTGTTTTTTTTTTTTATTTTGCATAGGTACAGTAAATGTTGGGGAAATTAGAAAGGAAATTTCCTTGGCCTAAGAGATAAAGGGTGTCTCTGCCCATCAAACTTACTGTCATAAGATGATTTCAGGCTCCCGGCATGTTGGTTGTCCAATCCCAAGGTCTCTTTATGGTCTCAGAAAAAAAGCCAAGGTCAATGACAATAGAATCAAGAGACCTAAAGTATAACAAGCTAAACACAAATGGATATGTTACACTAGTAGTCCAGGGGGGCTAAGGGTGGAGTTATGGGATGCATGCAGAGAACTATGTTGGATGGAGGTCAACACTGGTGGTGGGGAATGCCCCCAATTCATTTTCACTATGTCTGAAATACAACTCTAAAGGACTTATAATTCACAATGGTCTCAATAAAAATTAAAAAAAAAAAAAGAAAGAAAGAAAACCACACAAAAAATTTAAAAAAAGAAAAGGCAGAAAGGAAATGAACTGTGACAACATCACCTCGTGCCACCGGAAGTAAATGCGTCCCCACACACAGTCACACTTTAAATGTGTGGTTACACTTCCCTTAGAAGCATTTCCGGTGGCTGCAGCAAAAGAGAAAGAGACTCAGGAGGCACAACTGATCTGTCACCACCTGCCTGTCTGCAAATCTCTGTAAGAACTTCAGGAATTCCAGATGCTCCATTCATAAGTGGTTCTACTTTGGGTGAGTTCTCTGAGTGAGATACTGGCTGTGGCCTGAGGGGAGATGTCGGAGATTCATTCAGACTTAATTTCCTGAGTTGGTGTTCTGGCAGCTAGTGGTATTTTTCACTGTGAACGTCCCTATTGGGTGGGACTCAAAACATTCACCAAGGAGTAGAGTGACACTGTTTCCTTCTAGTTAACCTGTAGGTGCAACCTTTAAGGCAATTTAAAATCTACACATTTCTTCTTTTTAACTCATCTTGGGTAGGTACTTCCTGATACATAAAATAGACTCTGTCAGTCCTCAGAGTTTACCTGTAATTGTAGTTGTGGAAGCAATTTTAGTACTTCAAAATGTGGACTGTTGGTTTTGATGGAAGGATGGAACTTCCAACTTCTCTAGGGATGACTCCTGAGAGGCAAGAAATAATGATAAAAAAAAATAAGGGTGGAGAATTAAACTTTGTGTGTCCCAGTTCTGCAGTGAACCATCATTAACACCATCTCTAAGGGAATAGGGGCAAATTGCAACATGTCCTGTATGTCTACACTGGTTCATGTCAAAAGCTCCACTATTACTTTCCTCTATTAATTTATTTATTAAATTCACTAATTCATTTTCTTCTGCAAAGAATTTTAGACAATATTTTGATCTTGCTAAAGTTATATTAGCATGCCTTTATGATTTCATTTTTCCAAAACTTGCTACCTGTAATTAATCAGGGCACAAAAAATATGATATGTAATAACACATTTTCAAAGAGACCACATTCATGTAACTTTAAGTATGGTGCATTTCTATACATGCTTCTCTTTAATTATTATTTTTCTACACCTAACTATAAATTAAATTTTAGTCACAATTCTGTATGTGAAGGAGACTATGCAATATATGTAGGACTTGGTATCATCCACAGGTTGAAGTATCTATGTGATAATCTTGGAATGTATCTACTTTACATAAAGGGAATGACCTCATCTCAAAATAAAGATGTACAATTTTAAAGGAAGAGGTTGACTAGTAGTCTTTTATCTGTGTTGGTGATGAAGAATAAAAATTTCTTCCATTTTTTAAGAGGGGTAGGCTCCCCAGAAGTGCTCAAAGCCACCAAGGCCCCACTGCCAGGGGGCATGTTGTGTTAGAGATGAATTGGGAACTCTAGACCTCCACATATAGGCCAAGTGCTCCATCTCCTTGCTCTAATTCTTCAATTCTAAGAGTCTCTTCAAATACTCTATGAGAGACTTCAACCTCAAAGATAGAATCATGTTTCTCACGTAAAAGAGTATGAGAAGAAGTTGCCCATCACAGAACCCTAGGTATCAGCCAACTGGGCTTCCTCCTTTTTTCTCTATTCCTCTAAGCTTGGTTATTTTCAAGGTCATTCCTTTATTTGAGAATGGAACAACATAAAGCAGTGGAAAGAGAAGGATTTGGAATCAGTTTGATTTAGTTGCATTTTCTACTTCACCCCTTCCTTTCCTATAATTGTTGTTAATATTGTAATGACCAGGGATTTCACACACATAATGCTTGGCTGTAGTATTAACCCATTTTTAGCTGCGGTGCCTGCCAGAGTTGCGCATAAGGTTGCAATGCTTATATACTTAATTGTAGTACCCACTGAGGTTTGCATTTCTTCTGGATGTTGAATCATTGGCTAATTTTGCACACTGTTTAGTTGAGGCACATATGTTCTGTTGTAATGCTTACTTGAGGCTATCAATACAGATTTTAGTGTTTAGTAGGAGTGAGATCCTTTTTTTTTTTTTTTTTTTTTGGTGCTTCTAACACACCTGAATATGATGCGGCTCTAAATCACATATGGCACTGGGATCACAGTGAGTAGAACTTCAAGTCTTATGTAGCAGAATTTCCAGGGTCACACTTGGTGCATGTGGTAGCACAAGGGATTGAATTTATGACCATGTGATCCAAGTCACCAAGGTATTTATTTGGATCCTAAACTACATATTTAGACAGGAACTTCATTGTTTCTTCTTAATTTGTCAATTCATTTAATAACTAGTGTTCACTGTGCATTGATCACTTTAAATTAAAATTTAAATAATATGGAGTAAAACTGACCTTATAGTGCAATGCGGGAACAAATTACAAATTCTATACAAGTACAAGTGTGAGGAAAACCATAACATAATGTGTAGAAGCCTCATCTCATTTGAGGGTCAGGGAGGTTTCTATAGGGAAGATAGATTTAATAACTGAAGAAATATGTATTACTTTACAAGGCAAATGGGTGACAATGTTCCAGAACAAGAGCCTAGCTATTTTCACACCCAGAGTGGAAAAATCACAGACTTATCCAACAATATTATGACTATTATAATTAGAGGAAAGAGTTTCAAGATGAGTACGGTTAAGAGTTGAAGGAACTATACCATGGAAATTTCAAATTACTTAAGAAATAAATTGAAGAAGACCCAAAGAAATGGAAAAAAAACATTCCATGTTCATGTATAAGAATCAATATTATCAAAATGACCTAAACATCTTTACCTAAACTACTATATAGATTCAGTGTAATCCCTATCCAAATTCAGACAAATTCTTCAGGCACTCAGAACAGTTAATTATAAAGTTTGTATGGAATCAGGAGCTCCTGAATAGCCAAAATCATATTGTAAAACAAGACACTTGGAGATATCTCATTTCCTAAATTGAAGCTCTACTGCAAAGCCATTGTGATCAAAACAATAAAGTATTGGAACAAATGGCAGACTTTCAGACAAATGAATCCAAATAGAATATCCAATGACAAACCCTCAAGTCAACTATTTTTTTGACAAAGGAGTCAAGATCATGAAATGGAATAAAGACAGCCTCGTCAACAAATAGTTTGGGGACAATTGGATAACAATGTATTAGAAATTAAATCTGAATCTCACATCTAACACAAAAATCAACTCAAAGTGAATCACAGACCTTGAGATCACACCTGAATCTATAAAATACATTGGGGAAAACAAAGAAAAAATGCTCCAGGATTTAGATCTCAAAGGAGTCTTCAATGAGATGATGACAGTGGATAAGGCTACAGAATCAAATCCGAACAAATTCTTCTTCATCAAGCTAAAAAGTTCCTGTATGTCAGAGAAACATTGTCTAAAACTAAAAGATAGCTAACTGAGTGGGATAAAATATTTGCACTTAACACATCAGATAAAGGGTTGATATTTAGGAATACGAAATACTCACAAAGATTAATCTCCCAAAATCTAAAAACTTCATTAAAAAATGGGAAGAAAGGGGCCGGAGCAGTGACATAAGTGGTAGGGCATTTGCCTTGCACATGCTGACCTAAGATGGACTGCAGTTCAAACCCCTGGTGTCCCATATGGTTCCCCAAGCCAGGAGCAATTTCTGAGTTCATAGCCAGGAGTAACCCCTGAGCATCACCCGATGTGGCCCAAAAAAACCAAAAACCAAATAAATAAATAAATAAATAAAAGGGACACCTCTCTGAAGAAGACCAACAGATAGATGTCCAAAAGGCACATCAAAAATGCTTATTATCGGGGCTGGGAGATAGCACAGCGGCGTTTGCCTTGCAAGCAGCTGATCCAGGACCTAAGGTGGTTGGTTCGAATCCTGGCATCCCATGCCTGCCAGGAGCTATTTCTGAGCAGATAGCCAGGAGTAACCCCTGAGCACCGCCGGGTGTGGCCCAAAAATGCTTATTATCTCTTATAATTAGGGAAATCCAAGTCAAAATGACAATAAGATATCATCTTACACCAGTGAGAATGGCACATACAAGAAAACATGGGAACAATCTATGTTGGTGGAGATTTAGTGAAAAAGAACTCTCATCCACTGCTGATGGGAATGTTGTATGATTCAATCCCCATGGAAAACAGTATGAACAATATGGAAGTTCTCAGTGATCTCAGAATTAAGATGCCATATGACCTACCAATTCCACTTTTTGGTATCTACCTTGAGGACAGAAAAACACTGATCCAAACGGATGTATGTATATCGCTATTCATTGCAGCATTCAGCACAATAGCTAACGGTTGGAATCAGTCTAGATTTCCAACAGATAAATGGATCATGAAGATGTGGTGCATATATAGAATGGAACACTACATAGCTATAAAAAATGATAAATTCACTGCAATTCACTGCAACATGAATGGAACTGAAAGATAGCATGTTATATGAAGTAAGCCAGAAGAAGAAGAATAAATATGGATGATGTCACTTATATGTGGTATTTATAATAAATGTATGAAATAATGCAATGGTTTAAAATGGGTTGTTTAGAACACTCTTGGCCCCAGAGTATGGTAAGAGAGGAAAGAATCTGAGTGGAAGAGTAGAAAAAAAGATGTTAAATAGCGAGGGACAGAGGTCAAGGGAACTCAGGTGCATTGGTGGAAATAAGGACAGAATTAAATATCCAAACCATGGAGTCAACAATAATGAAATTGAGAGACCCAACTTTAACAACCAAACTTTATAAAGGTACCTGTTATGTTGGTAGGCTGGGGTAGGGGGCTGGGAGGGAAGTATGAGACACTCTGCAAACATTGGTGGGGAGAAGCTTACAGTAGAATTGGTGTTGTCTAAAACTTTACTGTGAATAACTTTGTAAATCATAATGCTTTAAATAAAAAACATTTATACTTACCTGGCAGGGGAGATACCATGATCACGAAGGTAGTTTTCCCAGGGTGAGGCTTATCCTACACTCTGGATGTGCTGACCCCTGCGATTTCCCCAAATGTGGGAAACTAGACTGCATAATTTTGGGGGAAAAAATGAATAAAAAAAATTTAAAAAAACATTTAATTAAAATAAAGTCTGGTTAAAAGAAAAGTTAAAGAAATGAGCACTGTTCTTTTATTAATTTGGGGGCATGACGCAATAATGGGGTCAAACCCAATGAAGCTAGGGTATGTGACCCTGAGCTTTGTGCTCTGGAGACCATGTGATGTGATGATTGAATTCTAGTACTTGCAAGGCAAGAGTTTCAATCTAGCTCCTGTCTCAGAAAGGCGGTGTTGAGAAGGAGTTTTTGTGTTCTGATCTACATTTGTAAGGAATTCCTTGTGAATAGAGAATGAATGGGGGGGGGGGGGGAGTGACTTGTTGTGGCTCTCTTTAGATAGGAAAATCAGTTAGAAGATTAATTAATTCAGTCAAGCAGATATTTATGTGGGTATAGACAAGAGTGAAGGTAGAAGAGGTAAAATCAGACAAATTAGAACCCCTCTGAAAGGGAATCAACAATATGTAATAGAGAAGAAGAAAAGGAGAGCCAAGGAAAATAGTCAAATATCATTCTCAACTTTCTCATTAGGTATTTATATAGATGCTGATACTGCTTCATGTCTAGATATAGAAAAATCTGATAAAGAGCTAGATTCAGGTTGAGTTTAGTTTTAGAACTGATCATTTGGAAGGGCATTGCAGACATCTAAGGCAGATTGTTAACTTGGTAGTTGAAATGTTAGTTTAGAGTTAAGTAAAAAGGCCTAGCAGCCCTTAGAAGAGCATTTGTTTAAAAGATATGGATCTCCTTTTGTGAGATGAAAAAAAGATTTTGGCGAGAAAAAAGATAGAGTTGTGGTTCATCGCATTATCAATATATCAAATGTCATTGAATTTTTCTCTTTAAAATAATGATATGAATTTCATATCAATATTAAAGTAGGGGATAAGAGCAAGAATTCACAAAATAAGAGTAACCAAAAGAATAACAATAAGAGGGGCCGGAGAAATAGCATGGAGGTAAGGCGTTTGCCTTTCATGCAGAAGGTCATCCGTTCAAATCCCGACGTCCCATATGGTCCCCGTGCCTGCCAGGAGCAATTTCTGAGCATGGAGCCAGGAGTAACCCCTGAGCACTGCCGGGTGTGACCCAAAAACCACAAAAAAGAAAAAAAAAAAAAGAATAGCAATAAGAATCACAAAGGTTTTACTAAAAGTATAGTAAAATACAAGATTTAGTCAAGAGATAAAATTCCTTGCATTTCTTCCTCTACGATGGATAATGGCTATTTTAAGAATCATGACAAAGATTATAAATATGATAAAATTAGAGAAGTGTAGCAGGATCTACAATCTTGTCTCTTCTCTCCAATTCTCAAATCTCACTAGAACTGAATTGATTTCTAATAGCCTCAATCTTTTGTTTTACTTTCTCTAGTCCAAGTAAAAACACCGTAAGTTAAAAACTTAAAATAAAGATAAAAGAGACCTAAATGCCTCGGTTTTAACTGTTCAATTATATTGAAAGCCCACCTCTCACAGTCCTGAGTAGAATAACTGTATGTAATGTCTTTTATCTTCTTTCTAAAGGGTCCACATGGGTAAAACTTCTGCTGTTCTACTATTTGCCCCCAAGGTGTCTGAGATTAATTTTTAAACTATGAACACTTTAATACTGTGTCAAGGCTGTCCAGCTATACTTTGGGAGAAATAGAATGTCCTCTTCATCTCTGAATCCCACTTGGAGAATGCTATCACAGAATCCCTTAGGCTTAAGGCATCTTTGTACAAAATTGTACCACATGAAAAAGACATTCTTTTAAAATCACTTTTCTCTTCTGTTTGTCTGCTTCCATACAAATCAGTTGATTTAAATGTCTAATGTATGTACAAAAATGTTATAATTTTAATGATGCAAAATACACAGGTGTGGCATTCAATCATATTGAGTTACTGGAGTTTGTCATAGAAAAAATGTTCATTTCTTATTTATTGATCCTCTAATTTTGACCTTTATTAACCTCTCTAGTAACTGATCTTTGGACTTCAAGTCATTAACAGGCATGGTAGCTTGCTAAAATTTATTAGCATAGTTCTTTCTTTTTGCTGAATTTATTGTATACTTTCATTAACCAAAATAGCACCAATTTTTGTTAAGCTAGTAATAATGGAAACAGTTTTTTTTAAATGTTAATGTCCTAAAGTTTAAAAAAAGTGAATTTAAGGAAACAGTCAGATTATTAATTGTGTTAACAGTATGCCCTATAAGGCCAACACTGGAAAATGGAACTTGAATGAGAGAAGACTAGGCCGAACTTTGAAAGCACATGAGCTTCTCAAGGACACTATGTGTCATTGTGTGGCAGTGCTAAGAATGACATGAGCATCCTGCTAAGGGAGAGTCCATGTTGACCTTGTTCATTGAAGCATTTATTTGTTATCTAGATAACATTCTAGTTAGTGATATAGGGTGGTAATAAAAAAGTACTATTCCAGAGGCTACACTGTACAGGAGAGTATAGGAGATAAATATAAATGTCATTCTCAGGGCAGGGCGAGTGACATATATAAAAAAGACTGGAAACAACGGCTATTGGCAGGGATGTGGTAAAAAAAAAAAAAGGAACTCTCTTATTGCTGGCAAGAATGTCATCTGGTTTAGCCTCTATAAAAAGCAGTATAGAGACTTCTTTAAAATACTAATAATAGAATTTCCATTTGACCCAAAGATCCCACTCTTGGCATCTATCCCAAGAGCACATAAATATGAATTTTTACTTATGTTCACTTCAGAACTAAGTATAATATCCAGGATATGGAAACAACTCAAATACTCAATGACAGATGAATGGATAAAGTTGTGGTGTAAAATGGAATCTACATAGCTGTAAGAAAGGATGAAATCTTTCTGCAACTTGGATGTAACTGGGAGACATCATGTTAATGAAATAAGTCAGAGAGAGAACAATACTGGATATTGTAATATATATATTACAAAACAACGGAATAGACTAGTAAATGAAGACAAACCATAGGTTTTTGATTGTAGAAATTAGATCATCAAACACTGGAAGATGATTCAGGGCAGAGAGGGATGGTCTAGGAATACAAATGCTACCAACAAAGGTAAAAATATCTTCACCCATTCAGTAGGTTATTAAAATTTTATACCTATCAAAACCTTTATAGTTTGATATAATTCCATATTTACTTCTTTCTTTGACAATGGGATTATCTAATTGGAACATTTCTGAAATCAATATCTTGGAGATATTGGTTTTGGAGAGTTATGATCATTTTTCCTACTATATTTTATTTACTATTATATCAGTGCTTTAGTCCATTTTGAATTTATCTTGTGCATGGTTTGAAATAGAGAGATCCAATTTAATTTTTTTGCATGTGGTTTTGCAATTTTCCCAATACCGTTTGTTGAAGAAACTTCCCTTTCTTGACCTATACTCTGAGAGCCTTTTCCAATAATTAACTGTCCAAACATTTGAAAGTGTACCATCAGGCTCTCAAGGTTATTTATTTATATATTATATATATATTACTTATATTATCTAAAAGTCTGCTATTATTTCAATACTGCACAATCTTTGTTTATTCTAGCTTGATAATACATTTTGAAGTCAGGGGATACAATGCCTTTCATATTCTTTTTTCTTCTCAAAGATTTCTTTGGCTATGTAAGTAGTTGTATGATTCCATCCAAATTTTAACATTTTTTTCTCTGTCACTTGAAGAATGCCATTGAAATTTTTAGCAATCACATTAAATTTGTATAGTTTTGTGGATAGGATAGTCATGTTGACAATGTTAATTCTTCCCATACATAAACTTGGAATAATCTTTCATTTCCTTATTTTTTTATTTTATTTTGTTTATTTATTTTTACATTTAATTTTTAAATTGTGACATGAATTTTTATATCTTCCACATTCTTTATAAAGTTGACTCACAGTATTTGATGTTTTTGCACACTTTAAAATTTAGCTGTTTCTTGATTTACTTCTCTTTTTATTTGCAAATAGGATGTATTATTTTTTAGTTTGCCCCTTTCCTGTATTAGCTAATTATTTCAAAAATTTTGCTATGGAGTCTTTAGGGTATTGTAAGGTATATAAAAAACTTATATAGCTCAATAAAAAAATTAACCTAATAAAAATAAGAGAAGAAATGAACAGATACTTTCTTAGACACTTTCAATAGACACAGTATATTTATGGAAAAGTATTCATAAACACCATCAAGGAATGCAAATAAAAATGGCAAAGGAATGGTATCTTCCAACAGTGATAATAACAAGTAGCAAAAAGACCGAAAGCAATCAGTGTTGTTAAGGATGCAGTGGCAAAGGAACCCATATTCTCTGCTGATGGGAATGTTGTCTGGTGTAGCCTCTATGGAAAAACAGTATGAAAAATGTTCAAAACATTAAAATTAGAGTTCTATATGACTCAGTAATTCTACTCCTTGGCATCTATTTTAAGAACATAGAAGCATTAATTTGGAAAAAATATATATGAACACCTGTGTTTATTGCAGCACTATTTACTATTACAATAGCCAAGATATAGAAATACACTAAGTATTCAAGGACACATGAGTAGATAAAGAAGTTGTGGGATAAAAGAAAAGATGAAATCTTGACACTTTGCTACAACTTGGATGGAGCTAGAGGGAGTGATGTTAAGTGAAATTAGAAGGAGAATGACAAATGATCTCACTCGATATTTAAATGATCTCACTCGATATTTGGACAGTGATGTAAGGTCTCAGGCACTTTGCTGGTGGAGGAGAGGCAGTAACTATGTACACCGTAAGCATGATTCTAAACAGTATTGTAACCATGTTACTTGACTTATAATAAAAATTACTACACACAGAGCCATCAAGCTTGGCTTCATGTTACGAACAGGTTTTAACTGGGAATAAGGAGTGAATGAAATAGAGACTAAGAGCAGAGAGTCCTCTCAAAGGATGAAAGGGGTGAGGGAAGAAAGAGATGAAAAAAAATGATTCTTGAGGTAAAATAATTTTAGATGGGCACTCATGCTTGTTGTGAGCACATTAAGAAAGTATATCACTCTTTCAGACCACTTCCTCTGCCATCATGATAGACCTTTGGTGAGAGGTTCTGTATGAATACAACTTTAAGAACTTCCTCTCTCAGATCAGTGAGTGCTAACTGCTTTGCTAGTTTTGGGAAAAAAAAATACTATACAATGATCAGTTTGTAGCATCCCATGGCTATATTTTTTAGATAGATCTTTTTCTTATAGTGTGTGGGATTGATCCTTTTCTATGCAGTCATCAAAAGTTAATGTCTGTACCTTTCATAACCTCTGACTAGTTTCTGCCACTAAAATTCCCCACCCACAGTTTTACTCGTAAAGATTGGAAATATTTAGAGGAAGTGATATGATCTGTGATTTAGCATCACCATGTGAAGTATTTTCCCCTTACTATCCAGTAGAGAGCCAGTAACTCACGTCACATCATCAGTATATGGTTTTAGGTAATGTGATGCTCTTTTCATACTTGTTTTTCTAAAGAGGAAATGTGCAAGTGCTTTACATCACAGGAAAAAGGAAACATCAAAGAGATGATGCTGTCAGTACCTCCAATAAAGAAGAGAACTTGACTTAACTAGCTAGTGTCAAGAGTTGTGTCAGTGGCCTGGATTTGGTGAGATGAAGGGCAATGGTTCTTCATGAATGTTGCATGCTGATTGATTCATGGGGAGAGTAGATGGCTAAGAGATACAGTGTTAGTCAAAGATGTTTAATGAAACGGAACAGAGGGAGACAGAGATGCAGAGAGAGGCACACAGAGAGAGTGTGTGATGTTATTTTAAGGAACTGGCTCATGCATTTATAGAAGCTGGCAACTTCAGTTTTCAAATAGACTTGCAGACTTGACACTTAGAGGAGTTGCTGTTGCAGTTGAGTGCAAAGGCAGTCTGCCAGCAAAATTCTTGCTCAGGGGAAGTCAGTATTTATAGGGTAAGGCCCACCCACTTTACTGTAAATGACATTCTTTTATATAAAATACATTAATTGAAAATTAATCTTATATTAAGACCAATTTTACAGCAGCTAAAATAAAATTTGATCAAGTATCAAGGTATTTCTCATTTTATGTTTTAAATATTAATGACTTTATTTAAAGACCATATATCACGTAGTTGACATAGTTGATCATAATACATTTGTTATTGGAGTGAAATTATTTTTAAAAAAAATAGAGAGAAAAGAAAAGGAGAGAAAGAGTACAGCAACATGAAAATTTGTAAAAATCACTGAGGTCATTAAGACATTGTCAGGTTTAGTAAGCTCTTTTTTCTTTTTTCTTTTTTTTTTTTTTTTTTGATGGTTTTTTGGGCCACACCCTGCATTGCTCAGGGTTACTCCTGGATGTCTGCTCAGAAATAGCTCCTGGCAGGCACGGGGGACCATATGGGACACCGGGATTTGAACCAACCACTTTTGGTCCTGGATCGGCTGCTTGCAGGGCAAACACCTCTGTGCTATCTCTCTGGGCCCTTAGTAAGCTCTTATAGCTAATTTATCATTCTGTTATTTCTTTTGTTTCTGAACATTAGGTGATTTCAGATACACATTGGTGTCTAAATTGGTGTGTTCCTATGGAGATGACAATATTAAAATATGAAAGTCGTAGCACTATTGCTGATACTGTGGCTTTTGGAGATGTGTTTGTGACTCCCAGGGCTTCCTGAAGTATAAGAAGGTGGGAAGAAGATGCCCACACTCACTCCAAAATTGTCGTGGTGATGTCAGATTAATTTCTGGCATATCAGATTTTGATCAAATTGGTGTCTCTGTAGAGAGTCATAGAGGAGTGGTGACAGGGCTATTGGAAAGCAATGATTGTGGGTTATAGATGCAACAAACATGGCTTCGATAGAGCAGACACTTGGCTCACCCTTGCCTACCCAGATTGCCAGCATTCAACTGCATGACTGATACACCCATAATTTTTCATGGCTTGGTATACATCTCTTTCAAGAACAAAGTCTATGGAGCTAACCCGATTTCTTATTTTAGAAAATAACTCTGTAGTAATTTATTTGACTTCTCTTAAGGCCTACTATGAATTAAACACTATGCTACATTTGAGGATTCAACAATGAAGCCAAACAAATGATCATCCACTAGGAAGTCACATATGGGAAATATCCAAACAATTAAACATATTTGCAGTAGGTTTAATGCCTTTAAGAAGCATTGCAACTACAATCTTGAGCCAACAAAACCCGATTTTCCCTTAAAATATGGTATTGAGATACAGTGAAGTTATGTCTTCATCGACTTTGGAGACTATTGATCTCACATATAAATTATATAATAACAATAACACTTCAAGTTTATATAACATGCTATTCATTATTTGGTTTTCAAATGCATTTATAATTTAATTGTATATGGGAGTTCAGATAACATAATATACAGTTATCTCTTAAAGTAATCAGGATATTTTGTATATTATAATTATTTAAGTTCTCATACCTCAATAAATTTATAGCAAGCAAGATCTAAAAAAGTTTAGATGTTATCAGCTTAGGAAAAAATGACCTTAGAATTCCTTGATTCTGGAGTTTTTGATTTGTTGGGGTTTATTTTTCTTAACTGATGAGATTTGTTCTTAAACAGGTCATGTAGTGATGGTTACAGAAATTTTACAGAATAACTTATGATCTAAAGACAAGAGTTTTTTATTTGGATATTTCTGTCATAAACTAAGGGTCATAATCCAATAAATTTTTAGATAAGAATTGATGTATTTTAGAGTCAGAACAATAGTACAGAGGAGGGGCTGGAGAGATAGCATGGAGTTAGGACATTTGCGGTGCATGTAGAAGGACGGTGGTTCAAATCCCGGCATCCCATATGGTTCCCCGAGCCTATCAGGAGGGATTTCTGAACATAGAGAGGTAGGAGTCACCCCTGAACGCTGCTGGGTGTGACCCAAAAACAAACAAACAAACAAAAAAGTACAGAGGGAAGGTATTTGCCTTGTACTCAGCCAATTAAGGTTAGATTCCTGAAACCCCACATGGTACCTTGAGCCCCACCAGGTTGATCCCTGAGCACAGATCCAGGAGTAGGCCTTGAACTTAGAATAGTGTGGTGGGAGAAGATGGAAAAGAAAGAGGAGAAGAGAAAAATAGTATAAGAGCAATATGGCTCAGTTGCCCTTCACAAGGAAATGGTATGGAGTATATCTATTTGTTTTTAATAATAATGACTATTACAATACTGCTATTTATAAATAAAAAAACCTATAATTACCCTCTTCTTTTGTTTTCTCTCTCACAGTTTCCTTAGTGGAAGTTCCCAACTTAGAAGGGGTAGGACACTATGATAACAGAGATGAATTTGGTATATAAAGCTGGGTGTTTAGAAGAACTGGGGCAGAATAGGACAGGTTTTGACCAATTCCCTTTCATTATGATGACCATAATTTTTGTTTATTTGTTCTTTTATTTTGAGACCATACACAGTGGTGTTCAGAGCTTATCCTGGTTCTGTCCTCAGGGATCACATCTGGGAGTGTTCAGAAAAATGAACCGTCATGCCAACAAGCGCCTTAAACTCTATATACTATCTTTATGGCCTAGTAACTATCTCTCTGACCTAATAACCATAATTTTTACTCACTTTCCTTAAATGTGAATGTCTAACAACAGAATATTTAATATCTTTTTGAAAAGGTTAATTTTAGTTATCCTTACTTTTTCTAATTTTCAAGCCTCCTAGTGAATGCAGATGCTTCCCATAAATGATGTAGGTCAATGTGAAGAATAAGTTATAAATTAGTACTTAAGTGCTGATTTGTTTTTGGGCCACAGTTGGTACTCAGGGGCTCCATCTGGAAATTGCTCAGAGGTTGTTCCTGGTCCTACTTGGGGGAACCATGTGATGCCAGGGGCTAAATCAGACCTCCCACATGGAAATATCAATGACAGTATTTTGAACCTTTGCTCAAAATGTTACTTATTAATGATCTGAACTCACAACAAGACAAAAGGAAATAAAAATCTAGTTTTCACTATACAGATCCTTAAAATATGGAACTTTGCTAAACAGTCTGCTAACCCAATAGATGGCAGAGCCAGATTTGAAAACAAAAGCAAAATGAGTCTTATAAAGCTACATTATAAATGGAAAAAGTATTGCAATAAACTCACCGTATTACTGATCAAAATATTAGCTTTTCTTCATTGCAGTGACCTTAATCTTTCCTCTTGACCTGCCTTGTTAAAAAATCACAGACAGTAATCTAAAAAGGCAATGGACATCAATTAAGATGTAGGTCAAAGCCTTTGAAGTAGCAAATGATTTAGTTTCTGGGTTTAAGGAAGACCAAAAAAAAAAAATCATACTGATTGCTGGAGAGGAATAACATTCCTTTCTATTGTGATCATTTTACATCAAGGAAAAAGCTTGAAGCAGGCAGTGTAGTATGATTTGCCTGTGAAAGTTATTATATGGTTGAACTTTGGAGGGAAAAGAAAACAGAAGCACCGATGTGTTTTTTCAATCTTTAATATTGGTAAGAGTCTGGGAGAAATAAAATTGAACTGATCTCCCAATGCAGTTTCCTCTAAAAGGCATCACCAATTTAAAGGATTTCACCTGCTAATGAGTCCAAATCCATGTGCTTGCCTGTCACCTAGAATCATCCAAAGGTCTTGTGCTAGCTTTGTACATGCTGTCTTGAGATTTAGAGTAAGCAAGTATTAGCAAGCCTCTTAACCTCCCTACAAGGAACTTATTTTTCAGTGGAAATTTTTGCAGTAGTTCCTGTCTAATGTTTTAACATTTCCTCAGAGACCAACATGTCCAATTCAATCTTTGGCAATGTGATTCTAAGCGTAAACAATACCTCTTTGGACCAACTAATTACTATAATATCTTAAATGTAGCTATTCTCTGTTTGGGGACCTTCCACACAACACTCTTTGCAAATAAATCCTGCAAAGCTTATGAAATGTCTGGCCTTCCAGACTGAACTCTCAGATGCTAACAAGAGAAAAGACTCTCAAAAAGGTCATTCAACGTGACAGGGGAAATAAGCACATTGCCTGAATGTTTTAGGGACCCCTTTGCATGAATTTTATTGCATCTGAAGGTGGTAAGGTGTTTGCCTATGTTGTCTAGTTCAGTGACAAGGTGCTGCTTATGATTTATTATGGATAAATAGACACCTGTTTCTCTCTTCCTTTGATCCAGATGGCCATTTGTAAGTTGAGAAGGAAAGATGGGAATGGAGGATAATAAGAAATCTAAACAGAGGAAGAAAATCTTTAAATGAAACAAGCACATACGTTATCTTATTTATAGATAAAATATATGTATTTAATTACTGGCCATATATATATATATATATATATATATTTGGTTTTTGGGTCACACCCGGCAGCGCTCAGGGGTTACTTACTCCTGGCTCTACACTCAGAAATCGCTCCTGGCAGGCTTGGAGGACTATATGGAATGCCGGGATTCAAACCACCATCCTTCTGCATGCAAGGCAAATGCCTTACCTCCATGCTATCTCTCTGGCCCCATACTAGCCATATTTATGCCTCTGATTTCTCATTAGCACTAAAAAGCATGAGTGCTTTTCTATGCTGTAAAGATAACACAATACTAATTTTAATGAGGTCCTGTGACAGATGTTGAGCTAAATTTAATCAGATTATTTTATAGATCCAAAAAGGCTTTGGATTTTATCTCCTTTTTCTATGATTCTCACTTCTGAAAAAATTTTTTCTTGTCTACTTTTACTCATCTTTTTTAGGTAGGCGCCTCTTCTTTATGAAAACTTCTTCCTTTTCTTCCTCACATTATCTAATATCTTTTAAGAATTTACTATAGCGGATTCTATTTTGGTGCTTTGGGTATATTAGTTCTTAAAACCATATGTGAGTCATGACACCTTCAGAAAAACTCAGTGTGGTAAGACTATTTTTACCTCATTCTGCAGATGAGAACCTTAAAGATAGACAATAAAAACAACTTTCTCAAGAGCTTACAGCTGGAAGAAGTGTGGATGCTGTCATCAAATTTAGGAAGGTGGCTCAGGAATTACCCATAAGATACTCCAGTTCTCTTTCTTTCCTGAACTCATATTGTAATTCTTTTTTTTGGGGGGGGGATCACACCCAGTGGTGCTCAGGGGTTACTCCTGACTCTGCACTCAGAAATCACCCCTGGCAGGCTGGGAGGACCATATGGAATGCCGGGATTTGAACCACCGTGGCTCCTGGGTCAGCCACTTGCAAGGCAAACACCCTACCACTGTACTATCTCTCCAGCCCCTGATTGTAATTCTTTTTAATAGGAGGGATAAGATCGTTGCTTTATTTAAAACGAGCTTATAATTGTTGATCTATTATATTTTTGTTTTGTATTTAATTTAAATATTTTCATGTCTCTGTATATACATCACATATAATTTTTATTTATTTTTATTTTTGTCTATGCCTGGTATTACTCAGGGGACCAAGCAGTATTAGATAGGATCTCATAGGATCCTGCATATATCTCATGAGTTTGTCCCTTTGAGCTAGCTCTCTGACCCCATTTTATATATATATATATATATATATATATATGGGAAAAAATACTCATATATATATATGATATATGTATCTTACACATATGTTTGCAAGGCAAACACCCTACCACTGTGCTATCTTTCCAGCCCATCTTTGACTAACTTTTGATTTTTTTTTCATTTTCTTTAGCTGTTTTACTTGTGAATTTTACTTTCTTTATGAAGACCTTAAATGCTATTCATTTCCCTCTCAATACTGCTTTACCATCATCCTATCAATTCTGATCATTGTGTCAACATTGTAAGATGATATTCCCTGAAGCCTGAAATTAACAAGTGATAATATGGGATATTGTGAAAAACAAACCGAAAAAAGCTATTGAAGCAGCTCTTACAGATGTTATACTATTAACATTAAAAACTATCAATATAAGGAAAAGTATCCAGAAAGATGTTAAGTAAAATTTTAAGTAAAAATTTTGGAGCTAAAAAGATAATTCAAAGAGGTAGAGTTCATGTGTAGCACATGTGAGGCTCAAATTTTAGTCTTCCCTACTTTATGCCTCTCTCAAACATTGAATACTGCCAAGAGTGGCTTCTAGGTTTTTAAACTTCTGCCTGCATATGGGATCTTCTGATTACCTTGGCTATATATAACATTCATTTCTAAAACTCTAGGTTTTTAAAATTCTGGGTGTCTCTTGCAAAGTATCTGCTCCTGAGACACATCAAAAGAGATACATTTTGAAGATCATCTACTTTCCTCATCTACTGCTAATACACATAATAAGGCCATAAATATTTTGTCTTTCTCACTTCTGAATACTGCCAAGTGTGGCTTCGAGGCTCCAGCTTACTTCTGGATTCAAGATGCATCAGGAATTGGGCCTTAGCACTAAAATGTCAACCATGCCTGCACAATTGGGCCAAGTATTGGTAGAATGACTTCCAGGCCCTCTGACCTTCCCCACCATAGTATATACATAAGATTAGGGGAATTTTTGGACAACTTTGAATGAGTGTACATGTAGTTATCTCTTCCATGTGAATTTAGCAAAAATTAATATTGTAACACACATACAGGCGGGAACTGGTTTTCTATAGCCAGTTGCATATATTCATAATGTCAGAACATCAGGCAAAACTTCCTTTATTCTTTTCCTTGGAGAAATACAAATATAGTAGGTGACCTTTACAGATTACTGCCAGAGTTCTATTTGCTTCTGGATTCTTTCAAGTATAATCAGGAAGGCTTATGGAAAACTTCAGCCTCCTTCTTCAACAATATCCCTGCACTTTGCACTCCTTTCACTCCATCTTGAATTGAATCCCTACAGTTCTTTGCTTAGTTCAGCTGACTTTGATTCTGGGAAACCTTCCTTCCTACATATGAGAGCTTCCGATTATCTCTGGCTTTATAGAAAATTTATTTCAAAAATTCTAGGTTTTTAAACTTCTGCCTGCATATGGGATCTTCTGATTACCTTGGCTATATATAACATTCATTTCTAAAACTCTAGGTTTTTAAAATTCTGGGTGTCTCTTGCAAAGTATCTGCTCCTGAGACACATCAAAAGAGATAAATTTTGAAGATCATCTACTTTCCTCTTCTATTGCTAATACACATAATAAGGCCATAAATATTTTGTCTTTCTCACTTCTCTGCTATCACAATAGTGTGAACTTGGCTTTTGAGCACTTGAATCTCCACAGCTTCTGAAAATGTTGACTTATTTTCAATTTCTCTGTTAATATTACACAATTTGTAATATTACAGTAATTACAGTTTCCAATGTAGAAAAAATAGACATGTTGATTTCAAGAAAAGAGAACATGCAGATCTTGTTTCTTTTCTTCTCCTCAACCTCTCCTACCACCACACTCCATTTTTGTGAAAGCTCACTAATCACCTACCTGGAAAAAATACCCACTTTCCCTCCAGTAATTTGACCCTCCAAATGGATACATAAAACTTAATAAATACTTGGAGTGTTTACCATATAACCTTCTACTGTATTTTTTTTCAGCTAGTTCAGAGGTGTTTTCCAAAACTCAACACTAAAATGGTTTCAGTACAATTCAGTGTACGCATGTCATGGGCAGCCCCTGTCTCTCAAAAACAGTTTTGCACTGCATTGATATCTCTATCATTTATTTCCTCTCATGGGAAAAGAAAATTGTTACTGGAAAGCTCTCATGGGAAAAGAAAATTGTTACTGGAAAGCTCTGGCTTTATGGAAAAGCAGAATGATAGTTCCTCGATTGTTGAATAATTCATCACTTCTGGAAGCAGGACACAGACTAATTGCCCAAGTAAAGGGAAGAGTTGGCTGCTTTTGCTCATTGCCATAGACCTGGTTATTTAAGAAGGTTGATTGTGTAGAACTGATCTAGCAGAGGTTGTTTCTACATAAATTCTGACCAGAACTAATCCCTCTTTCGAAGTATGGTCTTGTTTCTTGCTTGTCTGAGCACATCTTATTTTATCAGGGAAAAAGATTTTACTATAACTAATCAATGTTTGGAATATCATCAGGATATGTATGAATCTGAAATAAGGAGAAGGAACCATTAAGTTCTATTATTAGTGTTGTTCTGGGCAGTGTTTCATGCTTTAAGTGGTTATCCTCCGAAAATGACAAAGTCAATCTGCACAACTTTCTGCACAACTGGAACTGGGTGTATCCCTGGCCCCACATTTAGTGGCTATGATGGTCAGTGGATTTATCTTCCTTTCTGACATTGTTTGGGGTGTGTCTGGATTGAGGTCTTAATTGTGGTCTTGTATAGTTCAAGAAACATTCTTCTTGTGTGCTAATGAAGATGGGTGAGGAGATGGTGCCAAGGTACCCACATGTTTTCCAGCATCAACAGAGAACATATACAAACCAAGGGGCATGATTAGAGGCTCGGAACAGCCTGAGAAGAGATTGGTGGAGTTATTCTTGGGCTTCCAGAGGATAATGGCAACTTTACCACAGGAAGAGTTATGGCTACCGAACTATGCTTGGAGAATATCCCTTCAAATCAGTGTAAAGACACATATGACGTCAAACTAACGGAAACCAGAAATGGGTGGATGCAAAATAAATCTCTCAGCCTGAGAAAGTGACAAACAAGCAAAATCAAGTCTTTGAGAGTTTTATGGGACTGATTGGTGGCCTCATTTCTGAATGTAGCTGCTGCCTCATTGTGTTCAGCACAAAGTTCCTAAGACTGAGAGCAGGAAATCCTGCTGTTCCCACCCACATCCTCAATGAGATCTTATGAGACAAAATTCTCAGACAATCAGCAGAAGAAATTTGTACATGCTAAGAATACACAATGATTTTTTAGAGTTGGTAGAAAGATGATTATCAATGAAGCCAACAAACATTTATCCACTCATGTATTCATCAGTCATGTACTGAGTACTATCTCATGAGGGGTGAATTTCTTAAAGAAAATAATTGATAATTTTCTAAGATAGAGAGGTTCAAAGAATGAATTAAGTCCTCTGAAAATCTTTAGAGGTTTGAAAGAGTACTTGGACCAATCCGGCAATGCTCAGGGCTTGCTTTTGGTTCTGTGCTCAGGGATATGGGATTAAACAAAGTTAGGTAATAGATGACAAGCTTATAAATAAACCCTGAGATGCTTCCAACAGTATGGGGAAAGGGTACAGGGAGAGGAAAGAGCTACGGAGAGCTATGGAAGAATATTGGAGCTCTAGTGGTAGGTGTGATACAGTGGCACTGTAAACTCAATGCAATGATAGTATAAGTAAATCATGACACTTCAACAAAAATTTTATTAAAAAAAAGAAAAGGTACTATTTTCATTATTATCAAAATTAAAGGGACATGACAAGACCTTCAGCTGAACTTCTACTCTATAGTGATGTGATCAAGGTAGCAATTGCCTATCTGAGAGTATTTTAGACACAAAGGTTTTCATTCTGTTTAGTCTCCTGAAACAGAAATCCTGAAAGAAGAGCAATAAAGAGAAAAAGAAACCAGAATAAAGTTTAAGATATTAGAGCAATGTGCAAACAATATCATGGGCTCTTGTGATCTGTGTAAAAAGTGAATTATTCATTATATTTGACATACCAGCACTTATGGAAATATACAAGTACTTTTTTAAAAATACAGATCTTTGTCTCCACCTGGTTCAAGCTGAGCAGAAATCTCCAGGTGTAGTCATCAGGAATGTATAAATGTACAGCCCTTTAGTTTCCCAGGTGACTCTTATGATCTGCCAGGTGCAGCAACCACATTAGAGCTATTTGCCTTGTAATAAAGAAAAAGAAATTGTGGGATTCAAGTGGAAGGTCCCTCTGAGAGCAGATTTCCTCACTCCCAACAAATGTTGCTTGAATAACTCAATTTAAAAACTTCATAGTAATTCTAACTGAAGTCAAGGAGGTCAGAAAGGTTATTCAGCATGCCACCCCCACTGACAATGTTTTATATAGCTCTTAGAACAGGCTGAATATACCCCAAATATGGCATAGCTAGTTGTTCACATTTGCTCAGGAATAGAGGGTTCTGAGAACATGAGACTTTCCATTTCAAAACTAATTATTGCACAAACTGGGACAAATAGATAGCTGTAGGTCAGAGCTTAGATGAAACCCACACTTCTTGTCCAATCTGAAAGTTGAGAGTTTGTGATTCAAACTGGTGATGAACATTATGGTTTTATTATTATTATTATTGCTACTAAGTCATGTTACTGTAAGATAATTTATTTTTTCTATTTCTAAGATTTTTAGAATATTTACTTTTATTTTATTTTTTGTTTTAATTTTGTTTTGGGGCATTTTCATAATATTTAAGCACCATGATTACAAACATGTTTGTAATTGGGTTTCAGTAATAAAAAAAAAAATACACCCCTTCATCAGTGAAACCTTCCCACCACCAATTTAGACTGCGATTATGTTTTTAAACTTTTTAAACCTTCTTTTTCCTTAATTAAAAAGACTTAAAGGCATCATTTTTTTTCACATGTTCTACAAACTCAAAAATGCTCTCATCACTATCTGTGCTCATATTTTCTTTATAAGTTATTCAAGGTGATAGGCTATATTGTATCATCCCTCTGATTTCTGTATGTTTTGTGGTTTTGCTATAGTTTTTGCTAATTAAAAAAAATCTAACTGCTAATGACTTAAGAAATAAAAGTATTTGGATAAAGGAAGAGAGATTTGGGCACTGGTAGATCAAAGTGTTTTGTTTTGTCAGGCCTCTCCTCCAGCCCAGGACTTACTCAGGACTCAGTGAAAGATGGTGCCTCACATATCTTTCAGTAACTCACTGAGTCTTTCTTTCTTCCAGCAGCTTTTTTTAATTTTATTTTTATTTTTTGGTTTTTGGATCACACTCTGGGCAGCCCACAGGGGTTACTCCTGGCTCTCTGCTCAGAAATCATTCCTGGCAGGTTCTGGGGACCATATGGATGCTGAGATTCAAACCACCATCCTCCTTCATGCAAGGCAAATGCTCTACCTCTCTGGTCCCCCTTCCAGCAGTTTTAATAAAAGTCCCTACGACTGACCTTCTTTGGATTGGTATGAACCATTTGGTCATTTCTGTATCTCTTACTCTGGCTGGGGCAGTAGAATGTCCTGATTGACTAAACTGTGGGTTTGTACTTTATTTTTTCACTAGAGCCTGAGAAAGGAGAAACAAAAGTGTCCTCAAAAGGCACACTAGAACATGGTTCCTAGAAGCGGAAGAGAAAGCTTTTATACTCTTATAATGATGAATTGTTGGTCTGTTCTGAAGAGGTTGTCAAAGTTTTATAGATTGTGACATTTCATGGGGTTGTACATATTGATCTTTTATTGTTTCCCTACACCTGGCCCTTTTCTGGAACCACTGACATTCAGTTTGTTTAAGGAACTCATACATTAATAAAAATGTGTCAATAAATTAATAATATAACCTTTCACTTTACACCTGGACAGGGCAGCAGAGAGGAAGCTTTACTGTAGTCTTAAACCAAGCCAAAAAATCACCAGACTCAACATCAGATTTGCTTGTTCTATCAACAAGTCTTTGACCAAGTTCCTTCCTGATTCCCACCTACCTGAGTTCTATGTACTACTTTACGCTGAAATATTAGGCTTCAGGTATTGAAAGACATTGCTCCCAGTTCTTCTTTCATAAGACTTGCATATTTTTCTGAAGCTAACAGCAGCCCCAGAATCAAGAGACTCTATTAGAGTAATGGCAAATCTTTTTTTGCTGAGCTTCTAAATGTAGATATTTTGCAAGTTGAGAGTGGGTGATGCAAGTCTTTTGTGCCCTGACTGGCCCCACATTTTCCAGCTGGGTCTGTGACATGCGCCTCAATCTTTTCTTTAATGTATCCCATAGAAAAGGCATGAATAGACTTCGAGCTTTTTCTTCCTTCCTTTCTTCCTGTAATTCAGGCCTATCCGGCTTTGTTCAAATACCATTTCATGCTACCCTGCAAGTTCTGACCCAGCTGCTTGCTTTATTCTTAGTCCTCTATTCAGTCAGGAGTTTTTTCCTTGTGGCTAATTTTAGTCTGTAAACCTGATCCCTTGATAAACTGAAATCTTAGATTCCATCACCACAAAACTGTCAACTCTCCTGAGACTTCTGAGTTATGGCCCCCTGTTACTTTTGCTGCCCCGACAGAAACTTAGGGCCATTCCAACTTTTATAAGATGCTTTCTCATGTCTATCTAAATAAGATGGTCTTTTAAGTCCTCTTAAAAAGCTTTTCTGCTTCTTCATCAGCTTGCCCCTGTGCTCTTCGATCAATTTTATTTTGAACACTGCTACATAATATAGTCCTAATGTGGGCAAACAATTGTCCGTTCCAAGGATGGCTTTAGGAATGTTGAATTTGCAAATCAATAAACCTCTTAGTCATGCAAACTCTACAAAGCAACAGGATCACTATGGTAGCTTCCTAGGATTGCTGGAACAAAGTACCACAAACAGGATGGTTGAAAATGACAGGATGAGCTTTCTGTCATGCAGACCTGAGATCTAAAATCAAGGTGTTGGTAAAGACACACTCAATTCAAAACCACAAGGAAAGGAAATGTTCCTGCTCCAGCTTTAAATCTTCCTAGACATCTCTTGGCTTTTGATAACAACACTCCGATCTCTTCTATTTATTTTTGTCTCTGTTTTCACATTTTATAACTTTTCTTAACATTTTCTTATCAGAATAACAACGTATTGGATCGGGGTCCACCCATCTCAACTTTACTTGAATAACCCGCAGAGGTCCTGCCTCCAAATAAGTTCTCATTTGTACTGGGAGTTAAGAGTGAACTTTTTTAATGGTATGAGGATAAAGAATGACATGTGTGATTTGACCTATGACTGGTAGGAAAGAGAACAAGAAGAAAACTAGGGATCAAAAAAAAAAAAACATTAAATGATTCTGATCTTTGGCAAATAAAAAATATAGAGGCTCCGCCTCAGAAGATGGAATGTCTTCTTGGAGGATGTTTCTCTGAACAGAGGTATCTCAAGATTAAAGGACCTAAAATTAAAAACAGACCTAATGATAGTGATAACCAGGGGAAAAAAATATTCAGGACTGCAAAAAGAATAAAACTCTGTCCAAATTCCAGGGGTCTACTGAATGTTAAACATACTTATATTACATTGGGTCCTCACATAAGTCCATAGCATGAATAAATAATTGCTATTGTTCATATCTGTTAAGTGAAAAAACTAAGGTCTTAAGTAAGAAATTAGATTTACAACATAAAACTCTAAGCAGCAGAGCAAGTTTGCCATTAAAATGTTATTTTTTTTATTCTTAATAGCCACAAGTTTTTAAATGCCTACTGCAAATTAAGGAAATAACTCAATTAACTCAGATATGCATAGCTCCAAAGTCTAGATAGTGTTAGCAGTATACAAAGGAAGGAACTGGAGTAAATCTACAGGAACAGACTAAATCACTTGCCTGAGGTCATACAATTGGTTGAGTCAGAATTCAAACCCATTTTTTCTAATTTTGAAATACCATTCTTCTGTTGTTGTTTGGTTTTTCGGGCTACACCCAGTGACGCTCAGGGGCTACTCCCGACTATGCACTCAGAAATCTCTCCTGGCTCAGGAAACCATATGGAATATCAGGGTTTGAACCCAGGTCTGTCCTGGGCAGTCACGTGAAAGGCAAATGCCCTACCTCTGTGCTATTGCTCCAGCCCCTGAAATACCATTCTTATTATTATGCTATATATTAAGGGATCTAAAGTAAGATTTACATAGCTTAAGAGACAAGAAGAAACAAATTGTTCTATTTGAAATATAACCTAACAAAGCAAGAAAGAATGAGTATGTTCCCTGAGGAACAGGCAAGACTAAAGAGAAAGTAATTGGCTGGTAATAGAGTTAATTAAGGAAGTGAAGGCTAGAGATTGATTGTTAGGAGGCAAAGGAAACTGGAGCAGTGTCTCTGAGAGCAGCTGCACTGACCACCAGAGAAGGGCCCACCTGCAACTTCTGTGCCAAGATGGCTGACTGAAAGTCTGTGGCATAAACAACTCACTTCTGTAAAAAAAAAAAAAAAAAAAAGAATAGAGCAATACCTGAGGTTTCCAAGTCATGCTTTCAAGGAAAACCTCTCTTGTATTCTATATGAAGTGATGAAAGGAAATGGGTCTGTTAACACTAAAAAAGAAAAAGAAAATTGGGAACAATAGAATAAGAAAGTCTTCAATATAGAAAACATTATAGGTAGAAGATAGAGACAAGTGAAGATAGGGCAAGACCCATATTGGTATGGGATAAATGGCAGTTTTGGGTGCTGCTGGGACACAGATTTTGCAAATAAATAGACCTTTCTCACAATGGGATAAATTGTTTATCAGAGGGACAAAAGACAAAAATATCAGGCTTTATTTTTCATGTTAAAGTACAACTTTCATCATTTTTTCTCTTTTGAGCTAAAATTGAGCTAGTCTTGCATTCTGGGGTAAACACTATTTGGCCATGTATATGTTATTCAATATTTTTCTTCTTTATATATTTGGGGGGGGGGTGTCACACCCGGCAGCGCTCAGGGGCCACCACTGGCTCTAAGCTCAGAAATCACCCCTGGCAGGCACAGGGTACCATATGAGATGCCAGGATTCGAACCACCATCCTTCTGGATGTAAGGCAAATGCCCTACTTCCATGCTATCTCTCCAGCCCCAGTGCTGTGCTCTTAACTTATCCCTTACTATGCTCTTTAAAACACTTTAGAAACCTCTAGACTTAGGAATGTAGTTTAAATGAGGCCCGTACAGCTTGTTTTCCTGGTATGTGGAAGACCCTTGGAATCTCACTTCATATCTGGCCATCACCAGTACCCATGCTAGCATGCCTCATAGGGCACGTTAACTGACTGACAAAACTGAAGGAGGCCAGACTGCTGACACACAAGTTCTAATCTATTCTAAAGATCTTTGAGTCTCTCTTTAGGCTCCTTCAGTTAGTCACATAAAAGGGGAAATTGCCAAATCTCAATGATAAGCCTTCTGTTTAGAGTAGTATAGATCAGCATGGTGTTTGCAACTTGTAGTCAGGCTGTTTGAAAGGGAACCAGAACCAAGAAAAAAAAACAACATAGCTTTTTGATGAAGCAAGAATTTCAAAATATCCAATTGTGAAACTGTGACAGTGATCTTTGGCTCTTAGGTTATAAGCGAATTGTATGGACCAGATTGCTGTCTGGGTCAGAAGGAGAGTTGTCAAAAGTATGACTTGAGTATTCCAAAGCATTTTCTTCCCTAAGGAGTTGATCTAGAAAATACCCTGACAATTGGAATTCTCCATTAAGAAATGCTTTTCCCTTAAGACTAGATAGACAAAGAGATAGGATTCTAATCAGTAATCTTACCCATGTGATTTGGGATAAGGAAAAACATGAAACAAGGACAAAAAGCTGGTAGCTGAAGTAGGAGTTATTGTAATAATCTGTTAGCAATTAAAATTAATCAAACATCTAAATCATATGCTTAATAGATATGAATTTGATAAATATTGTAGGCTTTGAAAAGCAGCAATAGCTGAGCCTCTCTGACAGGCATCTTAGGATCCAAAAACACATCACCTAAAGGCAAATTTGTTGCTTAGCTTTAAACAACTAAATGCCTCTTCTTATTTTTATTAGATGAAAATAATATCATATAAAGAACATTATAACAATGAAACAAGATAATTTACATTTAATTCTTTAAATGATACTTGAAGAACAGATAAAAAATGTATATAAAACTCCTCAGGGAGCCAGAGCAAAAGCACAGTGGGGAAGGTGCTTGCCTTGCATGAAGTTGATCCAGGTTTGATCCCTGGCATCCCATATGGTCCCCCAAGAACTGCCAGGAGTAATTCTTGAGTGCAGATTTAGGTGTAATCCCTGAACACCACCAGATGTAACCCAAAAACAACAATGAATAATAATAATTAATAATAATAATAATAAAAACCTCCTTAGATAATATAAAAATGTGACAATTATCTAACCCAATAGGTATTGACTACTCTCCTAGTTTGTGATAGAAAGGAATGGACATCCAGTTATTATCTTGGAGACATATGAGCTACTTACCAAAGAGAACTGTCATGGAAATTTTAAGACAGCACCCAAAGAAATAAGACTTAAAGAAAGATTTACATTTTTAACTTTTGAATGAGCAAGGAAAGTATTCAGACTGGAGATCTGAAAGGCAATTATATTTTGAAGAATGAATGATATATGAATACTCTGAAAAATAAAATTATTTTATAACATACAAACATATGCTACATATTTGAAAGTCATACTAAGAATGCTGTTCCTTGGAAATATGGCTTCTGAAAATAACCTGAATTTATGACCATGGCTCATGTTTAAAATATTCTTAGAGTTAACATAAAAAAATGAGTTATGAATGACTATTATTCTATAAGCCCACATTCAGAATAAACTCTATGATATAGGATGGAATTCTATTACAGTCAAATGACTTTATTGACTTATTTTTAGAAATTTCATGTTGAAAATAAGCACATTCTTGTGGAACCAAAGGTACTTGTTAATTGTATCTGTGGGAATCTATGGGAAACACACACACACAAGCAGAGCGAATGCAGGTGAGTCTTGATATGAAGCATAATTGCATTTGGATTATGAATGATAGTTCATGAGCTAAAGATAATGGATACACTATTCAAAGATTATAATGCTAGTCATTTGATTTATGTATAATTTCACATTTTACCTGGCCTACATGTAGCTAATTGATTATTTCTATCATAGCCCATGAGAAGAAAAAACGTTGTGTAATAGTACTTAATGAGCTAGGATGGGCCAGTAACATAACAAGTATAAGCTAGTTTGTTTTTTTTTTTTTTTGAGAAATCTGTAAAAATGTACGTACAGCTAGTTTTTCTCTTTTTTATTTTATTTATTTATTTATTTATTTATTGGTTTTTGAGTCACACCCAGCAGTGCTCAGGAGTTCCTCCTGTCTCTAGGCTCAGAAATCGCTCCTGGCAGGATCAGGGGACCATATGGGATGCCGGGATTCGAACCACCATCCTTCTGCATGAAAGGCAAACGCCTTAAGCACTGTGGTTACAATATTGTTCATGATTAGTTTTAGTCATACGATATACACTATCCTCATCAGTGCATGTTTCCTGCCATCAATGTCCCCAGTTTCCCTCCCCACACCCCCTGCCTGCCTCTTGGCAAACATTCTCCCTCCCACTCTCTCTCCCTCCTTTCTTCCTCCTCCTCTCTCTCTTCCTCTTTTTCTCTCTTTCCTTTATGAATTTTCCATTGTTAATGAAGAGGTATCTAACATGCATATCACTTTATCCCCTCTTAGCATCTCATTTTTTGTCCAGAGTTATCAGTTCCAACTATGATTGTTATAGTGGTTTCTTCTCTACTCTAACTGCATTGACCACTCTTTGTGGCAAGGTTCCTTACTATGGACAGTCCTCCTGATCTTCATCTCTATTGTCTCAGGATATTATTACCATACTATCTTATATCCCACAAATGAGTGATATTATCCTAGCCCTCTGACTCATTTCACTCAGCATAATGATCTCCATTTCTATTCATGTATAAACAAATTTTATGATTTCATTTTTCCTAATAATTACTTAGTATTCTATTGTGTAGATGTGCCATTGTTTCTTTGCCCACTCATTTGTTCTTGGACACTTGTGTTGTTTCTAGATTCTGGCTATTGTAAATAGTGAAGTGTAGCTTAAAACATCTAACAACCTCAGGCAGTATAGGGCATGTATGTATCTCTTTACTAAAGAAAATCACCAGAAACAAAACAAAACAAAAACCTTCTAGGGGGCCGGAGAGATAGCATGGAGGTAAAGCATTTGCCTTGCATGCAGAAGGTTGGTGGTTCAAATCCCGGCATCCCATAAGGTCCCCTGAACCTGCCAGGAGTGATTTCTGAGCATAGAGCCAGGAGTAATCCCTGAGCACTGCCGAGTGTGACAAAGAAAGAAAGAAAGAAAGAAAGAAAGAAAGAAAGAAAGAAAGAAAGAAAGAAAGAAAGAAAGAAAGAAAGAAAGAAAGAAAGAAAGAAAGAAGGAAGGAAGGAAGGAAGGAAGGAAGGAAGGAAGGAAGGAAGGAAGGAAGGAAGGAAGGAAGGAAGGAAGGAAGGAAGGAAGGAAGGAAGGAAGGAAGGAAGGAAGGAAGGAAGGAAGGAAGGAAAGAAAGAAAGAAAGAAAGAAGAAAGAAAGAAAGAAAGAAAGAAAGAAAGAAAGAAAGAAAGAAAGAAAGAAAGAAGAAAGAAAGAAAGAAAGAGAAAGAAAGAAAGAAAGAAAGAAAGAAAGAAAGAAAGAAAGAAAGAAAGAAAGAAAGAAAGAAAGAAAGAAGGAAGGAAGGAAGGAAGGAAGGAAGGAAGGAAGGAAGGAAGGAAGGAAGGAAGGAAGGAAGGAAGGAAGGAAGGAAGGAAGGAAAGAAAGAAAAGAAAGAAAGAAAGAAAGAAAGAAAGAAAGAAAGAAAGAAAGAAAGAAAGAAAGAAAGAAAGAAAGAAAGAAAGAAAGAAAGAAAGAGAGAGAGAAAGAGAGAAAGAAAGAAAGAAAGAGAAAGAGAAAGAAAGAAAGAAAGAAAGAAAGAGAGAGAGAGAGAGAGAAAGAAAGAAAGAAAGAAAGAAAGAAAGAAAGAAAGAAAGAAAGAAAGAAAGAAAGAAAGAAAGAAAGAAAGAAAGAAAGAAAGAAAGAAAGAAAGAAAGAAAGAAAGAAAGAAAGAAAGAAAATCAGTGATCATTTTGGTAATACTTCTTGTTTGTTTTGATTAAGAATAGTCAATAAAAAATTTACTAACAATTAGCCTAAAATGTTCTTAAACAAATACTATGGGGACATAAAAAAATAATGACACATATTTATCTATTGTAATGCAAAATCTCCAACATTTATAATAAAATAATCAAATCAAGGTGAAGATTATGCTTGTTTTATATACCATTTACATTAAAGATGAAATATTCGGGGCCGGAGAGATAGCATGGAGGTAATGTGTTTGCCTTTCATGCAGAAGGATGATGGTTCGAATCCCCCAATCCCATATTGTCCCCTGTGCTTGCCAGGGGTGATTTCTGAGCATAGAGCCAGGAGTAATCCCTGAGCTCTGCTGGGTGTGGCCCCCCCCAAAAAATGAAATATGCATATGCACAACCATAAAAGAGATTGCCTCTGGGAAGGAGAATAGAAATCTGAAGACCTAATTTTAAGTAATGAGGGAAGGTGGGGAACAAAAGACTTAGATTAGTGATGATAAGGGGCAGTGATGGAAGTTCTTGGATACTGCAATAGTGGTGAGGTAAATATTAATCATGTTTTTATCATGTTACCTAAATTATAACATTTGACAGGAAAAAATACCTCTTAGTTTATCTTATTATATTTAGAATTCACTTCTATGTTCCTGTAAATTCAGATAAGGTTTATTTTTAGCTGACAAAAATCCAAAGTATAGAGAAAAAGAAACTAACACTCATAATTTAGCTTTCACAAGAGCTACAATAGGTATTCCCCTTTCTCATTTTCAAAAGCTGCCCTAATCATGCCAGATGTAAAGTACCAAAATAATTGTTCAAATAAGGGAGCTTTCATATACCAATTACTTTTTAAATTACAATTTAATGTTACCAATTATTTAAGGGCCACTAAGTGGGTTTATTTGATAGAACTGATGGAGGGAAACACCATCCTATTTAAACAATTTAAACACAGTTTAAACAATAGAAATGTGTTATCTCACAGGTTTTTTTTGGGGGGGTCAGGTCTGAGATTGAGGTGTCAGAAGAATTGGATCAATAGGAAAGTTTTGGGAAAGAGTCTATGTTCCTTAATTTTGGTGGTTTTTACGAAAATTCTTACCACTCCTTGCCTTGAAAAGTACCATCTTAATCTCTGCCTTCATGATTTTGCATCGTATAATGTGGTCTTTGTATGTCCCATTATCCTCTTCACAAACTCATTAGTCACATTGGATTGGAGTCCACTCTTGGGACTTCACTTGAACTTCACAAAATACACTTGAAAAGAAACGTATTCTGAGAGAAGATCATACTCCAGACACTGAAAGTTTTGACTTCAATCTATTAATTCATGGGAAGGCACAATTCAAACCATTACCTCAAGAAAGACTCCACCTGCCCAGAATTATATTGCTTACTAAGGGGAAGTGTTCATCTCTAAGAACAGTTACTGAAGTAAATATCCTTAAACCCCCAAAATGGAGCAAACAAGTTGAAAGCCTTCAAACTTTGGGGTACATTATTATTCTTGGAGAAAAAGAGAGCCTCATTTTACTGAACTAAAAACTACAGCTTCTATACTTAGAGAAATAAATCAATAAAAACTAAGTCCAGGGGCCCAGAGAGATAGCACAGCGGAGTTTGCCTTGCAAGTAGCTGATCCAGGACCTAAGGTGGTTGGTTCGAATCCCGGTGTCTCATATGGTCCCCCGTGCCTGCCAGGAGCTATTTCTGAGCAGACAGTCAGGAGTAACCCCTGAGCACCACTGGGTGTGACCCCCCCCCAAAAAAAAAAACAAAAAAAAAAACAAAAAACTAAGTCCAGATTCCTTCTTTTTCCCAATATTCACTCAGTTATGTCTATTAAGCATTTACCAACAATTGCACCAATTGTTAAGAATCCTCCTGTTCTGCACACTGATGAAAGATACATGATAGTAATAGCAAATGAAGAAATATATATAATATACAGAATATTATATATATAAATGTAAATAGTGAAGTGTAACTAGTTTTTCACAGAATTTAAAGCATCTAGCATCCTCAGGCAGTAAAGGGCATGTATCCCTCTAATAAAGAAAATCAGTAAATAAGCTTAAGGTGGACTCATGATAAAATATATAATATATTTAATAATATTATTAATTAATAATATAAATATAAATATTTATAAATATATAGGTAGAAAAAAAACTGCTACCTATCCTGGAGTCATCAAAGAGACTTCCTGTGAGAAATCACTCACACTAACCTGTGAGAAAAACTAACACTTGAAGGGTAACCAGAGAGTGAATAAGGCAAGTAAGTGGAGAAGTAAATAGAAAGGGTGTAAGGAAATCCTAGATGATGCTGTGTTCAAAAAAAGCAAAGTCCTATACAGCCTTCAGGTGACCTGAGTTGGTGACACAGGCATTGAAGTTAACTGTTGGATGTAGGCTGGCTTTCAGTTAGCTTGAATTGGGGAAACCCTATCATATTTAGAAAGCTACTTGGTTCAAATTTTCTTTTTTTTTTTTTTTTTTTTTGGTTTTTTTTTGTTTTGTTTTGTTTTGGTTTTTGGGTCACACCCAGCGGTGCTCAGGGGTTACTCCTGGCTGTCTGCTCAGAAATAGCTCCTGGCAGGCACAGGGGACCATATGGGACACCGGGATTCGAATCAACCACCTTAGGTCCTGGATCGGCTGCTTGCAAGGCAAACACCGCTGTGCTATCTCTCCGGGCCCTCAAATTTTCTTTTTTAAGCTTAAGAGAGAAAACAGAATTTTTTTTTCATTATAAAAAATTTAATGAGAAAGTGAATGAAGTATATTTTCATAAATGAGAGGAAAATTATAATAAGCTATAGTAATGATGATGGTCATTGAAGGGATAAGGTATCCTTATTCATTTATTTTTTTAGATTTTTTCAGATTATAAGATTTAAAATATTATAAATGTAAAACTTTTGTAAACATTGAAAAAGTAGAAAAAATAGTGTCACCTTTAATTTCATTCCAAGAGTATTATTATTTAAAAATATAAAAATATATCCTACTAGGTTCTTTGCAAAATTCATATGTACATAAATATGATGAATCCATATTTATACATACATATGTACATATTTATGTACATATAAAACCATTTACCCAAATTTCTAGGAGACTTTTTCAATGGTGCTTGGGAACTCCAGAAGCCCTCCCAGAAACTTTGGGCCAATTTTGGGCATTTCAAAATGGGAGTCCATGGATGTGGTTCTCCTCAGACTCAGGGAACCAGACAGTATCAAGAATTAAATTGGGGTTAAATATATGCTCTGAACTATCTCTCTGGCCCCTCAAGGAAGGTATTTTTAGCTTAAGTGTTCTAGTTTACATAATTTATGTTTCTATTTCATTAAGTCATTGTAAAGCTTAATTTTTAATTAGTGTGTCATTTTTATATAACTGAATTAAGAAAAATATTTTAAAAGTAATTAAAAATTATAAATATGATAAGGCAATTGATTAGCTGATGGGTATGAAGAAAAAAAAATTAACATCTCCAACTTTCCGGCTAACGTCTTTCTCCTGGAATTGTCTTCTACTTTAGGTCCAAACTGGAGGACATGCAATAGGAAAATAGAAAAGGGATATGTAATATATTAAATTATACTTCAATAAATGTGAAAAATAATAACTGTTCAGGGCTTGCAAACACAGTTCAGAAACTGCCAGAACAGTCATTAAAGTGGATAAAATAACCTGCAATGATCCTCAAAGGATGTGGTAGATAAAGCAAATGTATTCCTAAACACAGCTGCAAGCTGCCCAGATCCAGACACATTTGATGAGCAATGATAGAGGGAAGCAAGTAGAGGCAGCCTATCTGCCAGGAGATAGAACCTCTCCCAGCTGTGTGGCCCTGGCTAGGCTATGCACCTGTCACTCACCTGATGTCTCCCCCACATCCTGGGAGGGTATATTTGTCCTAGCACTCCCTGGGTCTTTCCATAAGAGGAGGAGGAGTGGAGCTTTCAAGACAGGCATCAATGCTCAAGAAGTCCAACTGAGGTGAATAATAAGGCTTATTCATCCATGAAAAATGAAAAGGCAGTCTCCGGGGAGGTATTGGGAAATATACAGCATAATTAATCAGGCGTTTCATGTTTTCTTATTTTAGTTTCCATTGTCTAATGCAACTCCTACATTCCTGAGCCTATCTAGAAGCAAAAAGGTTTCTAATTCACAAAATAGAATTTGTCTTTCGACAAATTGGGAACTGAAAGACATTCTTCTTTAACCTCATAGATGGAACTCTAAATTTCAGTCTCTTTTGGTGGACAATTAACACTAAAAATAATCTTTCATCATTTATATTCTTAAGTAGAATATAAAAAAACCTTCCTCCCATCCTTTTTCTTTCTTGACTTATGTGAAATATTTCTATTCACACTTGTAAGTTTTTGTCTTAATTGGAAAGCTTTAGAATCTGTTTTTAAAGAATTTAAATGCAAAGACTGTGGAGCTATTATAAAGTCTATTAATTGTTCTAAAATATCTTCTCTGTCAAAGAGAAAATATGGAATGTCCATTGGTTGATGAACTCTGACTATTGATAGAGCTATAGTTCTTAATTCAGTCAATTGAGGCTCTCTTTATTTCAGAGAATAATATTGTACTCAAAAGTTTAAAAGTTTCCAACTTGTTTGCTCCTGGTGCTTTTTGAAACCCATCAATAAATTAAAATTTTTTCACTTATTGACCTACTTGACCTGGCATTGTGCCAGATCCTTGGAGGACAGAGACAACATACTTCCTGTCCTTGACCACAAGGATATCACAATTGAGTTGGAAGATGATGTCATGAGCACATGATTTATGGTAGAATGTAAGTTATGGATGACTGAATTTGTCTTAAGAAGATTCATATAATTCTGAGAGAATAGTTAGTACAAAGGAGGTGTGGATTCATTAGAAAATGGAGCATTTGGATAATTGTCATTATAGAGACAAAAATGAGGAATGTACATTCTAACTAGGAATGCCCCCAAGCTCAATTACCACTAAATAGGAAAATAATAAGCAGTCACTGATGGATTTTAAGACTATTGATAGTATGATCATAGTTGTACTCAAGACTGTCTTTTAATCATTTCATCACTACATATTGTTGTTGTTGTTTCATTATTAAGCTAAAAGTTGATGGTTTCATTGAAAATCTTATGCTAGAATTCTTATAATGGAAACCTGGAGGTAATTCAGAGTTTAAAATCTTGAGTTGAAGGGAGATCAAGGACATTTTGTGAGTCTTATTGCTTTACTTTTCCTCTTAGGGAAAAAAAATCACATAACAAAGACCCTCAGTACTTAGAACTAGCAACTTTTATGAATCTTACATCTTTCATCCTAAAGGTTCATAAAAGACATGTTGCTTCTGGTTCAAACTTAGGCGATTGAAAAAAAGCTTTTCATGTTTGTTAACCCAATAATCAGACATTGCACTTTAAGACTTAAAGTGGATCAGTTTTAAAAATAGCTATTAGTGTATTTGAACTGCAGCTCTCACTCCATGTGTCTGGGCTTGCTGTGGCCACAGAAAAACTCTCAGTTCGACCCACAGAGATAATTCGGTTTCTCACTCTTTCTTAACACTAATATACAGAAGCTGCTTTTTCAAATATGAATAAATGGTAAGCTCATTTATGAGGTTTAGCAAGAATGACCACTTGAGATAAGTCCAAAGACTTTGTGGCAAGACTGGACTAGTGTTCTATTTGGAAAAGGGCACAGATTTCATTATGGAAAAGAAATGGAGCTTCTTCTTATACTAATCTCAAGAGAATAACTTTAAATACTTTTGTTTATGCTGGTCAGAAACTTATTATGGAAGTGTCATTTTGAATTTAGAGATCTCTAGAGTTCTTTATTTCTGCAGCCTTTAGGTAATATGGGGCTCTTAAATTAAACCTCTGTCTTCCCACTCTCACCACCACCACCACCACCACCACATTCTATTAAGTAATTTCTGTAGGTCAAATGCTGAGAGCCTCTATCTTACCTTCATATGTTGCAATCCTAACTCCTAGTGGGATAGCATTAGGATATGGGCCTTTATAAAGAGATTAGTTTATAAGGGCTTATCCCTCATGAAATAAATGAGAGCCCTTATTAATTAAAATCATCTCTATTACCTAATTAGAAAAGTAAAGAGAATTCTCACACATTCTTGCCATGTCAGTCTACAGCAAAAAGATGAAACTATATGAATTAGGAAATGCTATTATTGGACAAATGAAAGTAGTAGCATCTTAAACTTGGACTTTCAAACTACAGAACCGTATAAATAAGTTTCTGTTGTTTAGGCATCAGTGATTTGTAATGTTCCCTGAGTAGACTAAGACAAAATTACATCATTTAAATTGTTCTATACCCTTTTTATCCTTCCTTGTTCAGATCAACCATTATGAACGTGCAGTTTTCAGCCTCTAAGTCATACATCTTTCTGAACTTGTGTCTTTCTCACATTAAGGATTCTCATCATTTTTAGCATCATTCTAATACAGTTTTCCTCAGAACATGTACTTTTTTTTTGGAGGGGCCACACCCAGCGTTGCTCAGGGGTTACTCCTGGCTGTCTGCTCAGAAATAGCTCCTGGCAGGCACGGGGGACCATATGGGACACCGGGATTCAAACCAACCACCTTTGGTCCTGGATCGGCTACTTGCAAGGCAAACGCCGCTGTGCTATCTCTTCGGGCCCAGAACATGTACTTTTTGTGAACTTATACCCTTTTGGTTAAATCTTCATTGTTTCCCAGGGTCACTAGAAGGCTGTATAGGTCTTTGCTTCTTTGAACACCACATCCTCTGAGACTCCCTTACCTCCTTTACAGTTCTTCTCCAATCACCTTCGTTAAACACTCTCTAGCTCACTTTCAGGTGTTAGTTGATTTCTCACAAGAAGCCTCTTTGTTGACTTCAGGTATAGGTATAGTTTCTTTTCTGCCTAGTTTATATATCTCCATGTACTATTACTGTCATGAATCTTTCTTCCATTGACGACTACTGTCATATATCTTGTATCAGCCTGCAGAACAGGAGGGTTCTCAGCACCTGGTGCAGTTGTTGGTAAATGCTTAATAGACATAAATGAGTGAATGTTGGGAAGGTGAGGAAAGCTGGACTTAGCTTTTATTGGTTTATTTCTCTGACTATTGATAGAGCTATAGTTCTTAGTTCAGTCAATTGAGGCTCTCTTTATTTTAGAGAATAATATTGTACTCAAAAGTTTGAAAGTTTCTAACTTGTTTGCTACATTTTGGGGGCTTAAGGATCTTTACTTCAGTAACTGTTCTTGTAGACAAAACACTTCACCTTAGTAAGCAATATAATTCTGGGCCAGTGAAGTGTTTCTTGAAGTAATGATTTGGATTGTGCCTCTCCATGAATTAATAGGTTGAAGTCAAAACTTTCAGTGTCTGGGGACAGAGGGTAGGAGAATTGTCTTACATGTGGCCAACCCAGTAGGAGCCTACTTTGATTCCTGGCATCCCAGAAGGTCTTTCAGCCTGCCAGGGGCGATTTCTGAGTGCAGAGCCAGGAGTAACCCCTGAGTGCCGCTGGGTGTGGCTCAAAAACCAAGCAAACAATGAATAAAAAAATTAAGTTTAAATAAAAAACTGTCAGTCTGGAGTGTGTCCTCTCAAAATGGGTTTTTTTCAAGTGCACTTTGTTAAGTTCAAGTGAAATCACAAAAGTGGATTCCAATCCAATGTGACTAGTGAGCTTGTAAAAGGGAGCAATGGTCATACATACTTAGAACAAACTAAACTATGCAAAATCATAAAAGTAAAGATCAAGATGGTGCTTCTCAAGGTAAGGACTGGCAAGTATTTCCATAAAAACCACCATATTCAAGGAACATAGACTTTTCCAGAGCTTTGATATTGATCCAACCCTACTGATGCCTCAGTGTCAGACCTGATACCCACAGAACTTTGAGATAATAAATATATGTTGTTTAAGCTGTTCGTATGATGGTGACCCTCTGCCCCATCAGTTCTATCAAATGAATACACTTAGTGATCCTTAAGTAATTTATCAGAAAGGAACACTATATACAAAATCTCCCCTATTTAACTATTATTTGATAGCTTGATTCTGGCATGATCATGACACTCTTTGAAATTGAGAAAGGGGAATACCTATTCTAGATCTTGTGAAAGTTAAATTATGGACATTAGTTTCTTTTTTTTTCCACAATTTTTTTTGTCAATTTAAAAAAATTCTCTGAATTTAAGGGCACATAGAATTGAATTCAAAATATAGCATGCTAGACTGAAAAATGTTTTCCCACACCCTTTGGTCCACACCTGACAGTGCTCAGAGGTTACTCCTGGCTCTGCATTCAGAAATTACTCCTGGCAGTGCTTGAAGATCACATGAAATGTAAGAGATTGAACCTGGGTCAACTGCATGCAAGGCAAACACCCTACTCACTACTTTTGTTCTAGCCCCTGGTTTGTTTTCATTTTAATTATTTCCTCATCTGGAAATGTAGTTAGATGTAACTTATCAAGTAAAGTTAATGACTTTCTTCCCTAGAAATGCTTATTACACAATATTCCATTTATAAAATGTCACATAATTGTCTAGCAACATAATTTATTTTGTATAAATTAGGCGCTAAAGTTCAAATCAGAAAGAATGATAGATTAAAAGGGCAACAGTTGCTTTCCTTGGATATCTTTAGGCATAATGAACTTGTCCTGATGTTTGCAGTCTGGTCACAGGGAAAACATATTTTGTGTTTAGTATTGCACTTTTATTATTGCTTGTGTATGCATGAAGTGCCCCAATATTTCAGGGCTTAAAAACATGAGTTATTGGCTAACGTAGAGGCAGGAGGAAACAGTCCTGTCTTCATAATATACATCATCTTCTTCCTCCTTTTAGTTCTAGTTTTCACAACTTATGTCTGAAAAAGCTTCTGTTTGGCTTCTGCTTTATGATTAAAACAGATGATTAAAGTGTGCACAGGTTCTCTTTCCATCTCTAATCTCTATCTCAACTTCCTCTACTTATGCTAGATAGCTCCCAAAGTCTTTCACTCAATCCTCTAGCATTCTTTCCTTCACTTGGTGCGCCAGTACAACAGCCACAACAAAATATTGTTTGGATTCTTATTAGATTAAATTACCATCAGCTCATTAGTGAAAGTCCATCCCCATTCTAATATCATGCCATATATAAGGGGCAAGGTCTAAGCTGAAGATAGAATATGGAATTTTAATTATAAACTAATGGAGGTGATAACTGAAGAAGGCGGACTAGCTCTTCCAGCTTCTAAGCTTGAATATATGCACCTGCACTATCTAATATAGTAGTCACTAGTTACTTTAAACAAAGAGTTCACAATAATCATTTTTTTCCACAGAAAAAGTTGTTCATGATTGGTTTACAGTCATACAAAGTACAACAACCTTCACCAGTTTGCATTTCACACCACCAATGTCTCCAGTTTCTTTCTCACAATCCCTGAGGTCCTCTTTCCTTTTTGTCTCTGGGGAATACATTTTTCTTTTCTCTTCCTCTCTTCCTTCTTTTTAAAGACAAAAATTTTATTTTTTTAAAATAATATCTTTATTCAAACACTGTAATTACAAACATGATTGTAGTTGGGTTTCAGAATAAAACATCCCCCTTCACCAGTCTAACATTCCCACCACCAATGCCCCCAATCTCCCTCTTCCCCATCCCCTGCCTGTATTTGAGACAGGCATTTTACTTCTCTCACTCATTAACATTGTCATGGGAGTTGTTAGTGCAGTTATTTCTCTAATTGCATATGAGCTTGTGCTTCAAGGCCTCGCCTCTATTGTCTCTGGGCATTATTACCATAATGTCTTTAATTTTTCTTAAAACCTATAGATCAGCGAAATTATTCTGTGTGTGTCTCTCACTCCCTTTGACTTATTTTACTCAGCATAATAGTTTCCATGTCCATCCATGTATAGGAAAATGTTATGATTTATCTCTCCTGATGGCTGCTACTATTTCATTGTATATATGTACCACAGTTTCTTTAGCTATTCATCTGTTGAAGGGCATCTTGGTTGTTTCCAGAGTCTGGCTATTATAAATAGCACTGTGATGAATATAGGTGTGAGGAAGGGATTTTTATACTGCGTTTTTGTGTTCCTAGGGTATATCCCTAGGAGTGGTATAGCTGTATTATATGTGAGCTCAATTTACAGTTTTTGGAGGAATCTCTGTCTTGTTTTCCATAAAGGCTGGACTAGACAACATTCTCACCAGTAGTGAATGAGAGTTCCTTTCTCCCCACATCCCGCCAACACTGATTGTTCCTACTCCTGAACTGGTTTTACCCTCTGTTGTGTGTGGATTATTTCCTACATCAAGGTTTGCTTCCAGACCCATGTCTCTCCAGTGTCCTGGCTTTGGAATTTGAGGCCTGAATTAATACCAGATTAAACATGTAAGTTGTAGTCCTTCAGTCACACTGGCCATGTTTTAATTGCGAAATAAGCATGTGTTGTGTAACTAACATACTATACTTAACAAATATAGACATTTTCCATTATCATGGAAATTCCATTGAATAGACTAAATTTAGGCAATATATTCTTGGCCAATGCAGAGTCTGAATGCTCTTCCTTGCTCTAGTGTTGAGTTTCTTAATTGTTGCACTGCTCATATTTTGTACTTTCGTTGTTGGGATGTGTGTGTGTGTGGGAAAGTCCTTTATGTTATAGGATTTTTAGAAACATTTCTGGTTAATATCTCCTACATGGCAATATGACCCTCTCCTAGTTATGAACATAAAAGTTGTCTGTGCACATTGTCAAATGCCCCTTGAGAATATTACAGCTCTTATTAAGTATCACCACATTAAAGCTGGCTAACACTCGGGGGTCAGAGAGGACATTAAAAAGTGTGCTCAAGAACAAGCTGAGTTCAGGCAGTTGTGAGCTCATTGAATTTGGGGACTCTGCAGGGGGCAGGCTGTGCATATTTCAAGTGCTCTTGGAACATTCCAGATGGGAAGAATTTCAGAGTGACATTTATAGCCAAGAAAAGATATTCTCCCCCTGAATTCCCTTGATGCTATATTGTCATGTGTGTTCAAGTCTTAAAGAACTGCAGGAAAAGCTATAAATTCAAAGAGAGAAGAGAAAAGGCCTAAGGGACAAATTAGGGGGTGAGTTAACTTATTCCAGCAAAGGTGAACGGGGTTGCCCCCCACTTCACTCTGAGATTTCCAGCCTGGTGTGCTAAGCCGTCTGTTCCCAGAGTAGCCATTCATACACTAAATGGCCCTAACTGCCTCATCAGCAGCTTGTCAGCTATAAATTCCAGTCCCAGGCTGAGTCTCTTTTCCCAGGACCAAAGTCATAAAGACATTTGCCCTCACACTGGTCTTTTACACGTGGTGGGCCACATGCATGCATTTGTCTTAGGACTCTCTGGAGAGCTCAACACTTTCCTCTGACCCAGCCAAAGCTTTATGTTAGGCACATTTTTTTTTTCTGAGTATGATGTCATGCCTGTACCTCAGATGGAATTCTGAAATAAGACATAGGAGTCGAATGCAAAGATTGAAGACTTAAACCTTTGTTTTTCAAGAAAAAGCAACTGTTTTTCATTACTGAAAATTTTAAGGAAATTGATTTCTGAAATATTTATGGCCACAGCCTCTATGAGTCGTCAGTGACCTCTTTTCTTTGAGGAGTCATCCTGTGGAAAGGGAACCTTCAACCATGACCTCCCTTTAGGGATGCAGAAGAGCTGAGCTGATCATTCCATGGGGCGAGTCGTGAAAAGCTTATTCACCACACACTCCTCTTTGAAATGAATGGAATTAACCACTAAAGTCAAAGTTCACCACAAAAAGAAAAGCAGAGATAAAGAACCTCTATGGTGATTCAGCTCAAATGGTTTTCCTGTTTTGAGCGATGATGTCAATCATTTCATAAGTAAATGCAGACAATGATTCAACAATTCTCTTAGCACTAAGAAGAGAAAACCACCCCCACAAAATACGCCATATACTTTAACTTGGGGTGGGAATGAGTTGCACATTGGCTCTGGAATGCCCAGTACTCTATCCTGTTAAATGAAGTGATCAGAATGAACTTGTTCCAGCTGGAAACTCTGTCTGGTAATCTGCCATTGTAGGAAGCAGATTTGAATCCTCTTTTAGAGTCTAATATGCAAGAATTCATATTCTATTGTTTGATACAGGGTAAGCCCTGAGCGCTGCTGGGTGTGCCCCCCATAAAAGATGCCCTTCTTGGGAAGTAGCTAGAAGAATTATAGCCTAAATTACCTCTTTTTTTTTTCTGGTTTTTGGGCCACACCCAGTAATGCTCAGGGGTTACTCCTGGCTATGCGCTCAGAAATCGCTCCTGGCTTGGGGTGCCATATGGGACACCGGAGGATCGAACCGCGGTCCGTCCTAGGCTAGCGCTGGCAAGGCAGACACCTTACCTTTAGCGCCACCACACCGGCCCCTAAATTACCTCTTTCTTGAAAAGTTAAAAATCAGCAATAGGAAGTGATTTGCTATAGGTGAGAAAATTACTTATTGTCCTAGACCCATGTGACCAGGCAGACTAGAACAGTTCTAGTTTATGTCTGTTGTCTCAGGATAATTATAGCTATTCCTCTTCTCTCAAAAGAGACCCAATTTTGATTATAAATTACATGGTCACTCTATCTAAAATCCAATACACTCATTACAGATATATATAGTAGTAAGTACAATTAGTTTCAACATGATTCTGGCAACAACAAACTCTTGCCCCGCTCCTCTCTCTTATTTTAATGTAGTTCTCAACATTTTTCTCCTACGTGGGTCTATATATCCTACCTGTGAAAAGATAACTCTAAGATAACAAATGAAAATCTTACTCTGAAACTTTGGATGATGTAAATAGCAACTTAAAGTTTAGAATTACTGAACTTAGAGCCCTCCTTGGATGAGGAAGTAAGACATCTCAAGGGCAGGAGCCAGTAGGCAACAGGCAAGCCTACTCCCTTGACTAACTCATTTTGAACCACCCAGAGCAAGCCACCCAGTCTCAGAGGGAGTGGTGAGAAGTAGGAGTAGAAAAATTAGTAAACTTCTGTAATACTTTTGTAATGAATCCACACTGAGTTGAAAATAAATACAGAGCAAAACACCACCCATTGGACTATAAAAATTCAATATGTCCAGATGTCTGGAGCCTGGCATTCCTAATTCTGGTAATACTTAAAAATCCTTTGTGAAGGCCAAGAGATAGCACAAGAGATAAGGTGCTTGCTTTAAATATGGCCGTTACAGATTTGATTCTGGCACCACATATGGTCTCCTGAGCACTGCCAGGAGTGATCTCTAAGAAGAGAGCTAAGAGTAAGCTCGGACCCCTGCTGGACATGGCCCAGGAGCAAAGGCAAATCCTTTGTGAATAATAAAATTTAAGTATAAGCAAGGAAGTGTTCCTTAAAATGAAGTGAAATCCTCTTTGCTTGCCTTCCCCACAGGGCCCAAAATACCAGTGTCTTTAATTAGTATATCAATAGTGCCCTCAAGAATTTCTTATATGCCATAAATACAGTGCAATTTTGATCAAGTCCACGGTAAATTATAATCATGAAGGAGAAGGAGCCTGATTCTAAAGTTCTCTCTCTCTGTGTGTAATTGCTTTTAATTGAAACTGAAACTAAATATGTGAGTAACAAGATCATTTGCTATCTGGTTAAAATGTAGAACACACACACACACACACACACATACACACACACAAAAGGGATAAACTGGTCAAAATAAAAATGTTACAAAAAGAGTTGGGAGATAAAAAATGAATTATTTTTAAAATAAAAACCTGTACTTTTTAAGAAGCTATTCGCAGACAAATCTTTCTTTCTATGAACATGCTTCCTGAGAAACTTGGAAATACCTCACCAGTTCCATTTATTCTTCTGAATAAATGTTCTGTTGAAAGTAAATCAGGGCTTAACTCTGCTCTGCTTCTGGAAAAGCTGAATGATCTGCTGCAAATTACTCTACTTTCTTCGGCCTCAGTTTCCCCAACTCTAAATAATACTATTATCCAAATCCATAAATACTTATAGTGCTGTGGAAAGGAAGGCAATAATATGCTAAATACTTAACATGGTCCTTACCTCATATTGGTTACCATGACCATTATTACTAAGTCAAACATTTGTTGCACAAGATTGCAAGGCTCAAAAATAAGATAAAAATTTGACTTAAGGATCTTATAAGTCAACAGTGGTAGTATAGAGGCACACAAATACTCATGTGGAAATATGATGTGGCATTGGAAAGAGCTAGAATGATGTCCTTAGACACCTATTGATGTATCTAGATGTGAAGAATGAGGAATAAATAGAATTTCTGCACGTAGACGAAATGAAAAATCAACCCAATATTTCTCAAGTTAAGTGACAGACACTGGGATAAGCGAGAAAAAGTAATAAGACTTGTTTTGGTTCTATCACAGATCTTAACTAATATATTATTATTAATTTTAAAATATAAAAGCAAAGCTGCTGTTGGTAAGTTGTATTCCAATTTCCCTTAAAAGGAAACAAATCCAGGGATGTTACAGCACCAGGGGGCCTTTTAGGAAAATAAAGCATTTTTTGTAGGATCCAAGCATCTGGTCTTCATTCATTCTAAACTTTGGTCCAAATATGCTAAGAATATTGCTCGTTAATCAAGTGATCTATAATGAATTTGTTCTTAAAGTAATTTTCAAATTCTCTCTGAGCTGTATAAAACAATTTGGCTCCGATTTTTAATCATAAACTTTAATTCCTATAATTTATAGGATGAACCCATAATAGTGGATTTCAAACCCCACAATCTAATTTACCATTGATGCCCCACAAAAAACAATGACCTTGTCTTGGGCCAGAACCATAGCACAACAGCAGGGCATTTGCCTTGCACAGGGCCGACCTGGGAAAGACCAGGGTTCAGTTACTGGCATCCCATATGGTCGTCCCCCCCCCACCCCCGCCAGGAGCAATTTCTGAGCACAGAGCCAGGAGCATCCCCTGAGCACAGCCGAATGTGCCGCCCCCCCCCCCCAAATTGGTTAGGGAATACCTGAATACCTGGTAAGGAAAAACTATGAAGGAGTAAACAAGTGGGACCGTGAAGGCAAAAGTACGCAGATGTGCACTATGAAGAAAATCCACATAAATGATAACTTAATTTGATCCAAAAGGGAGCTTGATTCCTTTAGATTTGTACCTTGAGATACCTTCAGATCTGTTGCTCATTGGATTAGCACTGTTCCCAGGAAACATCAGTTCCCATCTATTTCCAGATATCTTCACTCACACAAAGGAGATTCCTGTAGTCTGAGAATAATCCACCAACAAAAAAATATCCCTTATGATGATAGGAGACAAACATCCACAGCGAAGGTCAGCTGAAAATGTTATGGGTAACCTTTTTCATGAAGCAAGTTAGGGGTGTGATTATATGGGTACTAAAATAAGATCCTTTTTCCTTACTTCAACTGTCCCCTTTTATTTTAATTTTTCAATGTAATACCACTTTAAGTCAAGAAAAATTTAAAATTTGAATTGTTAACTTAAGTGCCAGCATCATTGTAAACACATTACTTTACTTAATACAATAATATATTTTAGGGGTCGAAGACATAGCACAACAGTAGGGCATTTGCCTTGCATGCGGCCAACCTGGGGAAGAACCCAGTTCGATTCCAGCATCCCCTGTGGTCCCCCAGCCTGCCAGGGGCAATTTCCGAGTGCAGGGCCAGGAGAAACCCCGGAGAACCGCTGGATATGGCCCCAAAACTAATCAACCAATTAATCAATAAAGTTTTAAAATATAATAATGAATTTTAAAACCGTGTTAGAAAAATTAAATAGCCACATGCAAAACAATTAAAATGCATCTCTACCTCACACTATACAAAAATTAACTCAAAATGGAATTCAACACATTTTAAAATTGGGGTCTAGGTTGATAGAACTGTTAGTAGGCTACTTGCCTTTCATAAGGCAGGGCCAGGGTTGATTCTCCTACTCCCTTATGTTCCACTGAGCCTTGTCAAGAGCAAACTCTGAGCAATGCTAGGTGTGGTCCAGAAAAAAAAAAAATACTGTTCACTCAGCTTGGTGCTCGAGTTAATGATAAAGAAAGGAGGTTGTCATTGTTAGGCAAGAATATATATCTAGGAACCAGGAACAGAAAGGCAATCATGCTACCTAATTCAGACTTGGAGAGGAGCCAAGTAAATAGTTCAATATGTGTGAAGGACTTGACTCTGAACTTGAGTCAGGAAGACATCTAAGACTGTGCAGCTAAGAGTGGACAATGATCACTTGTTCAAGATGAAATGAGAACCACTGTTGCAGTCAAGTAAAGCAATCAGAATTAGCTAGGCCATATATTGTCTTGAATTACACAGATATTCCCAATGGCACCTATTATAACCACAGATATAATGTTTTATTCTGTCCTTTAACATTGTAACAAACATTATACAAATAGAGCAGAAATTAAATGTTTCAAATGCTTAATACAGAAAGTTAACATTTACTCATGTACATAGTTTTGAAGTTATCATATCATGAAGGCAGAAATAAATAAGTTATAAGCTGGTTGAACTCTCACTTTTGCTCTTGTGTACTCATACTTGTGTACTCTACTCATAATTAATTTCTAAAAATTGAGCTATTAGAGAAGTTTTTTTAATTTTTGGGTCACACCCAATGATTCCTGGCTTTATACTTGTGACTCTTTCTTCACAATGCTCAGGGGACCATTATGGGATGTTGGGGATCAAACCCTGGTCAATATCATGCAAGGCAATTAATTGCCTTACCAGCTGTACTATTTCTCTACTCCCTAAAGAAGATTTTTAAAGTTAAAAAAAAACCTTTAAACTTTAAAAAATAAAATTATCTCATAAATATAAAAATATATTTTGAGTTGGTATATAGGCTGTATGTCGTAGTGATCTGTAATGTCAGTTTAGTAATGTGACCTGTTTCTTTTGAGGGATTTTGCCGAGTGATAAAAATAGTCAGGGAGAAAATAGCCAAATCTCTGAGTAAACTTATTGAAGGTTCATTTTTCTTAGTATGACTTATGCTAGCAACAGCTCCTAAGTAACAAGAAAACAGGCTAGGAAGTTGTACTTTTATGAGACAATAAAACCTAAGAGAGCAAAATCTGGAGGCCAATTCCAATTACATAATGTGAATGAGTCAAAGATTACAGCAGTTAAACAGTTACCTAACTCCTCCCTACAATCTACACTCTACAAAGCACGTAGGATCCTATAGACCTCATTCCTCCCACACTTCCCTTTCCCTCTCTTTTTCTTCCTTCTGTAATTTTATTCTGTGTCAGTCAGCATTTTCACTAAAATACATGCAGTAGTATGAATATGAATCTGTCCTAAGGAAGTGACTTACACAATCCTAGTGGGAGGCAAACCTGTGATCTGCTGATGGGCCTATGATCTAATTCCAGATCAAGTCTTAAAGGTCTGAGAATCAGGAACAGCAATGATGTAGTATGTAATAGCTAAAGGCAGGCCTAGGAAAAGTCAATGTCTCAGTTTGAGTTTGAAAGCAGAAAACCAATGTCCTAGTTCAACTTTCAAAGAATGTTCTTACTTGCAGGCAATCTCTGCCCTACTGAAGTCTATAGTTGGTTGCATATTGTCTATCCAACGAATTGGGTGAAGAAGGCAATTTGTTTTACTTAGTCTATTTATTTACATGTAATGACATCCAAAACCATCACATGAGCACCCAAAATAGTATTTGACCAAATAGATGGGCACTTCATGGCCCAGTTGACACATAAACTTGATAATCATGGGCGCCTTTCCTTTTTTTGTATAATCTAACCAGTACTGCCTAAACCTAAAAAAATAATCTTCCAGATAGTTACCTTTATTGCCCATTTTCCTTCTTTACTTTAAAGTTCATAGAAAATAACTTGAAGATCAATGTTTATAACCTTTCCTCTCTCATTCACTATTCATGAGGCATTTTGCCTCTTTTCCCAACATTTTATTAAAACTGTTTTCCTTAAAAATTTTCACATTCTCTTGTTTTTGGTCATAGCACTGAAGTTTTTTCTAGCTCTCTAGTCCCTTCTTTGTGTGCGTCTCTGAGATGATATTCCCCATGGGCATAAAATTTTCTTTCTTATTTTTCACCTACCACGTCTGGTTAATATCAGCTGTTCCCTGGATAATCACTGGCTCCAAAATCTTAATATCTAGCATTCACTTTTTTTTGGTTCCCCATATATACATGTATATAACTACTTATGGATTCTTTTCTCCCATAATATTTCCCACATGAACATGTACTTAATATGTCACATTGTATCTATCATTTTCTGCACAAACTTAATTTTCTGTTTTTCCTTTCTCAGAATAAAAACCATCATCCACCCTATTCTAAACTTCAGCCTACACTCAAATTGCCTTTGAAATGTAATCACATTTACTGTGATTTACAGATTTTACTTACTGACTAGCCACATCATTGTCTCTGTCATGGGCTTGCTTAATTATTTCTCATCTAAATTCTGGCAAAGATTTATAATGAATGCCTGTACCTCCATTCCAGCTACATTTCTAATTAATTCATTGATTTAGTGTGATTTTTATGGCAAGAAAATATGATTATGTTACTTCCCAGTTAAAACTTGGAGATCTTTTCCATTATCTTGAGGAGAAATGGTGAAGATAATTATAACAGAGTAATAGAGGAATGATGAACTAAGACAGTAAATCATCTGAGAAAGACAGGAAATATAGAGAGGGGGCATTAGGACCTAGACATGACAAGACCCTATTACTGATAAGGGGAGTTAGAAGATAAACTTTCCTTTTTATTTTATTTTATTTTTGTTTTCTTTTGGGGGGTGGTCATACCTGGCAGTGCTCAGGGGCTACTCCTGGTTCTACACTCAGAAATCACCCCCGGCAGCTCGGGGGACCATATGGGATGCTGGGATTCAAACCACCATCCTTCTGTATGCAAGGCAAACACCTTACCTCCATGCTATCTCTCCAGCCCCCTCCTTTTTATTTTTTTAACCAAAATAATAGCACAATCATCATTCCATTTTTTGAGACACTGCCTTCTTTTGAACAAAAATGATTTACCTAAGGTGGAATGTTATGTCTTGAAAAGCATTTTTCTTTAGGGAACATAAAGTTGAGATCAGAGATAAAGAAAATACCCAGTGGGTGAAAAAAAGCACATGAAAGTCTCTTTAAAGAGTCAGCATCCAAGGGCCAAAGAGATAATAAAGCAGGTAAGTCATCTGCCTGCATGTGACTGGCCAGGTTCAATCCTGGACACCATTTGGGTCCCTTGAACACTATTAGATGTGATCCCTAAACACAAAGCCAGGAGTAGTCCAAACACTATCTCCCTTAAAAAGAAACAAACTCGGGCCCAGAGAGATAGCACTGTGGTGTTTGCCTTGCAAGCAGCCGATCCAGGACCAAAGGTGGTTGGTTCGAATCCCGGTGTCCCATATGGTCCCCCATGACTGTCAGGGGCTATTTCTGAGCAGACAGCCAGGAGTAACCCCTGAGCACCGCTGGGTGTGACCCAAAAACCAAAAAAAAAAAAAAAAAAAAGAAACAAACTCAAAAAATAGATAACAAACACATAAAAAGTCAGCATCTAAGAATTATATAGGAAGACACATCAAATAATGTCCTCTCTTTTTGCAGAGATTTTTTTTTCTGCAAAGATCAAGGGAAAAAAATCAAGACTCTACAGTCAACAAGGCATTACTTAGCTAAGTGCAAAAGGGTTTGAAGGAATTATAACTCTAACTTTCACACTCATGTACTCATGTACTCATGTACTCAATGATTGTTACTGTTCCTTTCACTTGTTCAGTGTTATGGCCATGGTTTGGACTTTGTTGCTGTTTGTAGAAATATTAAAATAGGATTATTTTGTTATTGTGTCTCCAGGGCACACTCTTGAAAAGATGAACTGATGAATGGTACTTTTCATCTCACTTTCTTTGCTGAGCACAACCAACTTAAAACAAAGAAAAGGCTCATTTTGTAGATCTTTAAACTCTACATGAGACTTTCAATTCACTTAAAAGTCCAGCCTTTACTGGGCTCAGTCTGTAAAAATAAGGTCATTTGAAAGGTCATACATATATCAAATAGTCAAATTGAGCCACAACGACTCAAATTCAAATGTATCTAGTATATTGGGTGTTATAGCCCCAACAAAATCCTCTTTGTCATAAGACAAGATCAATGGTATCTATTTGTTTTTTACACAAAATAAGAAATTCTCAAAGGTGACCTGGTTAGAATCAAGAAAACAGTTCAAAGAAAAAGGCTGAAAAATGTAATCCTTGCCCCTCAAATTAGTGAAAAAGCTTACATTTTGGCCTGTACGCAAAGGGTTGATGAAATTTTTTTGTAAGTGGTTAAATTAACCCTGTCTTCCTATTTTAATTACCTATCAAAGTAATCTTTGCAAATTCCAACTTGGTAGGGCCCCATCATCTGTTTGCAAGCATAACAGAGTGAATAGCAATGTACTCCATTGAATGCATTAACTCCAGGCCCAAGCAAGATTCATCTTTAGCAGACCCATGCAGAGCCAGGAGGCAGCTGACTTCAACCCATGTGTTCCTCAGGGGTAATATTGCCTGAACTTCTGATGAAAGTCTTTCTGAAATCTCTACCCATAAATATCCAGAAAATTTCTCAATACCACCCAGGGAGTACTAGGGTAACCAGATAAGTGCACTTGATATATAATGTTCATAAGTGATTGATGCTTTGTTTCTGTACCCTTTAGTTAAATACTATTGCATTATCACTAGGGCTCAGTGTCTTATCTCAAGGCCTCAAGCAAAACATACATATCACATGGTATAACAGAATCAGATGCAGTAAGATAAACTTTATATTTGGTCAATAATGAGTTCCCTGGCATCTCCTCAATGATAGATCTAAAATTTAGAGCATATTTTAAGCTGGCCTCTTAAACAAAATGGGACCTAGGCATGGGTGAGTTGTTCAAAGTTTCCTCCCTAGGACTAATGATCACTTGTCTTGTGATTTCTAGACCACTGGTCTTCCAATCACATCACCAATTACACATAGAAGGTAAGATTGCCTTAGCAACTACTCATTTCTTCCCTGCAAAGACCTTAAATAAGTAGATTAGATACCAGATTAAAGATACATTTAAGGAGTAATGGGAAAGACAGATTCAGTGACCCATAGACCTCAGGGTAAACTGCAATGTTTGCCAGGAAACAAGGAATTTAGACAGACTATCCTGAGGGGAACTTTGAACTTCTGGACCTGGATGGTAGTTTAATAGCTAAGGACATGATTAGTGGGTATAAAGTTTTGATTTGAATAACTGGGTCTATATATTCTTCTCCCCACAACCTTATCCAGAACCAGCAAGTATCACCTCACTGCATGTGCTCCTGAGTTTTATCCCCAGCACTCCATGCTCCATGTCCCCAATAACTTGATCCTTAGAAGGAAACATGAGCTACCATATGATCCAGCTATACCACTCTTAGGAATATACCCAAGGAACACAAAAATACAATACAAAAATCCCTTCCTTACTCCTATATTCATTGCAGCGCTATTTACAATAGCCAGACTCTGGAAACAACCAAGGTGCCCTTCAACAGATGAGTGGCTAAAGAAACTGTGGTACATATACACAATGGAATACTATGCCGCCATCAAGAGAGATGAAGTAATGGAATTTTCCTATACATGGATGTACATGGAATCTATTATGCTGAGTGAAGTAAGTCAGAGGGAGTGAGAAAGACGCAGAATGGTTTCACTCATCTATGGGCTTTAAGAAAAATGAAAGACATTTTTAACAGTATCTCTGAGACAAGAGAGATGAGGGCTGGTAGGTGCAGCTCATGACATGAAACTCATCACATAGAGTGATGAGTGCAGTTGGAGAGATGACTACACTGAAAACTATCATAACAATGTGAATGAATGAGGGAAGTAGAAAGCCTGTCTCAAGTACAGGTGTGGGGAGGTGAGGAGGGAGATCTGGGAAATTGGTGGTGGGAATGTTGCACTGGTGAAGGGGGGTGTTCTTTACATGACTGTAATCATACAAGTATAATTATGTTTGTAATCACAGTGTTTAAATAAAAATAATTATAAAAAAAAGAAGGAAACATACAGCAACAAAGAAGAGCTTCCTCAACTCTATCTCATTCCACAAAAATAAATACTTTAATATATGCCATTTTGGCAGATGACTCACAACTGAGAACTCTACCTATTCTGTTTCCAGAATCTATCCCACCCGTACCTTCCCTTATCTCTAAGTGCTTTTGCTTACCTATCACTAAGTCTATTAGAGCTCCAGGGAAATTTGCTTCTTCATACATTCTCAGTCAACAAACATTTGTTGAGCAACTAATGAGCACCAAATACAAGTAGATCCTCAAGAAAGAAAGATGGTACCTTCATAACTCATCACCTAAAGGACTAGTTTATATATGCTAGCTTGCACAGGGATCTTGTGGTCAATGAAAGTGTTTTAAACTTAAATTCCAATATATAATTCAAACCAAGATAGCTTTTCTAATTTTTTTATGTATGTAATGTTTTATGTAAAATGTTTAATAGGCTTATAACTTTTATTACATCAGTATGTCCTTTAACCAGTTTCCTTTACTGGAAAGAAATGACTTTTAGTTAATCATGATTTTTTAAAAAGGAGTCTGTGCTCGGGCCAAAGTGATAGCACAGTGGTAAGGCATTTGCCTTGCACACTGCTGACCCAGGATGGACCTGAGTTTGATTCCTCAAATCCCATATGGTCCCCCTTGGCAGGAGTGATTTCTGAGTGCACAGCCAGGAGTAACCCCTGCGCATCACCAGGTGTGGCCCAAAATAAAAATAAAAAGACTTAATTAAAACAGAGTCTATACTGTATATTAATCAAATCCATATGCTTTGACTTATAAAAACTTCATATAATTTGTGATATATATTATATATTTTATCATAATAAAACTATTAATTTTTAAATTTTTCTTACAGAGTGTTTACTATTTAAAAATGTCTGAGCTTAGGGCTGGAGAGATAGCACAGCGGTAGGGCATTTGCCTTGCACACAGATGGATGGTGGTTTGAATCCCAGCATTTCATATGGTCCCCCAAGCCTGCCAGGGCAATTTCTGAGCGCAGAGCCAGGAGTAACCCCTGAGCACTGCAGGGTGTGACCCAAAACAAAAAAAAAGTCTGAGCTGTCATCAAAGCCAAGTGGCTTACCTTCTAAATTGTATTAGTTATGAAATATAATGCCTTAAAGTCCAATAATTATAAGAGCTCCAAAATATAAAACAGTTAAACTGGGACAATCTGCCAAAGAAGAGGTAGAGAAATGAGTGCTCTCTTTCAATAGACCTCTCTCATCACTGAAAACTTCTCTTTAGACTTTGGAATTGTATGTCACAAAAGTAATAATTTGCCTGATCTTCATGTTCAAAATGAGAAAACTGAAAGAGATCCAACAAGAGAGGTTGGAGGTTTCATAACAAGTTGCTTGCCATAAGAGAATGGGAACACAGGCCTTCTTAGATTCCCTTCACCCATTTATCCACCTATCCATCCCTCCATCCATCCATCCACTCATCTACCTCACAAATCTTTTTTAGTACTTGTTTGAGTGAAATTTCTAGTATCAAACATCTTTAGTAAAATTTTAGTGAATATTTTCGTAAAATAATTTTTTTTTTTTGGTTTTTGGGCCACACCCTGTGACGCTCAGGGGTTACTCCTGGCTATGCGCTCAGAAGTTGCTCCTGGCTTCTTGGGGGACCATATGGGACGCCGGGGGATCGAACCGCGCTCCGTCCTAGGCTAGCGCAGGCAAGGCAGGCACCTTACCTCCAGCGCCACCGCCCGGCCCCGTAAAATAATTTTTAAAGTACTTTTTTTTTTCTTTTTTTGGTTTTTGGGCCACACCCGGTGATGCTCAGGGGTTACTCCTGCTGTCTGCTCAGAAATAGCTCCTGGCAGGCATGGGGGACCATATGGGACACTGGGATTCGAACCAACCACCTTTGGTTCTGGATCGGCTGCTTGCAAGGCAAACGCCGCTGTGCTATCTCTCCAGGCCCTTAAAGTACTTTTAAAGAAAAAAAATTTAGAGGCCAGACCATGAAGGGTATTTTGAGTCTCTCAAAAGGATCTTGGATACTATATTAAAGACTATACCAAAGATTTCATATTTTGCTAGGGTTTAGGACTAGTGTTTAAAAACATGTTTTTGTAAAAATTTTCAAAAATAGACATAATTGGCCAGAGAGATAGTACAGTGGATAAGCCTCTTGGCTTGGATGCAGCCAATCCAGATTTTATCTTTGGCATTGCATATGCCCCCCCTAAGCTCTGCCCGGAGTGATCCATGGGCAAAAAACCAGGAGTAGGTCCTGAGCATAGCCAGGTATGGCCCAAATAACAAAAGGAAGATAAAATACTCTAAGTCACCCAATTTTAACAATTTTTAGTATATGGAAAACCTTTTATCATTTTATCTCCCTCTTCTCTAACCCTATTGTAATTTTAGGGATCCAAATAGAGTAACTGAAATAAAAGCAAAAGGATGTGGACCAATATGACAGATTCCAAAAAAAAATTCCAATAAAGAGCACTGAAATAGGTATCATTGAGTGAGCATGCTGTAAGAAAAGATAAACAATGAGACCCAATCAGTGAGAAAGGAAAAAAAAAACTAGTTTTGGACTGGAAGGTGGGAAGTACTTTGGGAGAAATATTAATGGAGCTGGGCCTGGAGAGATAGCACAGTAGTAGGGTGTTTGCCTTGCACACAGCCCACCTGGGACTGACCCAGGTTCGGTTCCTGGAATCCCATATGGTCTCCTGAGCCTACCAGGAGCGATTTTTGAGCACAGAGCCAGGAATAAACCCTGAGTGTACCCTCAACCTCCGCAAAAAAAAGTCTGAATGGGTCTATTAAAAGGGGGAATTAAAGAGAAAGTACCTGGGGCCGGAGACATAGCATGGAGGTAAGGCGTTTGCCTTTCATGCAGAAGGTCATTGGTTCAAATTCCGGCATCCCATATGGTGCCCCAAGCCTGCTAGGAGCGATTTCTGAGCTTGGAGTCAGGAGTAACCCCTGAGCACTGCCGGGTGCTCAAAAAATAAATAAAAAATAAATAATAAATAAATAAAGAGAAAGGACCTGAGATTGAGGAGAGAAACCTAAATGTGGGGACCTTGAGCAAGTTGTAGAAATAAAAGTGTTAGTTATAGGGAGACCCTCACAGTGTTTTAGGTCAAGGAGACTTTGGAAGTGCAATGCTGAAAGTTTGACTCTATGAGGGGTACAAAGTAAAGGGACTCTGAAGGGTGTCTATGCAGCTGTGACTGAGAAAAATAGGAATCCAGACTCAAACCTAGAAAAATTATATTTTCAAAGAAAGAAATTTTTCACATACAGTATAGCAGGTAGAGAATATGGCAAACAGTGCCTTTTTTGTTTTTGGGTCACACCTGGCAGCGCTCATGGGTTACTTCTGACTCTGTGCTCAGAATTTACTCCAGGTAGACTCGGGGGACCATATGGGATGCCAGGGATCGAACCCGGGTCCATCCCAGGTCAGCTGCGTGCAAGGCAAATGCCCTACCACTGGGCTATTGCTTAGGCCCCAAGGAATGCCTGATATTTTAAATTTTTTTATTTAAAAATTTCTCTCTTTTAAGAAGAAATTTTGCAATTAAAATAGACAAAACAAAAACAACAACAAAGAAAAATTCAACTCTATAAACTCTATGTCAAATGTCATGGGGCTATCAAGTAAAATTAGAATATACATGGATCTCCCAATTATGGAAAGATTTAGAACAGATTAATGTCTGATTGAGCTTTGGTGATAGAGGAAAAGAAAAGGAGATGTTAAAATCAGAAAGAAAAGGGAAAGTCACTATGTATGACTTGGCCATGAAGAGGAGGCAAAGAGGACAATAACTGAAAACAGCATTGAATTATTAGAGCGTCTCTCAGGCATTCTTATCAATATTACCTAATTAATTATATTTAATCCTCATCAAAATGTCATGGCATGAAAATTCATAGCTGTCTAATCGAAACTTAGCAAAGTAAATGTGCCTAAGTTGACACAACCCACAACCGAGGTAGCACAGAAAAGGGAGAAAGTTTGATCGCAAATTAGTAAACAGGACACTGAATAACAGTCTGGATATCCTCTGACTGTTGTAGCAAAGTATATGAACTTGGTAGTTTAAGTCATAGAAACTAATTTTCTCACAATTCTGAAACTATATTCCATAATCAAGATATCAGTTGGTTTAATTTCTTCTGAGGGCTATGATGCAAGTTATTCCAGGCATTTCTTCTTAGTTTATAAGTAACATCTGCACATCATAGTCCTGCACATCATAGTCTAGCCAATCTTCCTGTTTCTAGAAAAATGCTAATCCTATTGATGACTCCTTCTTTTCCATATGACTTTATCTTAGCCAAGCATGTTTCCAAGAACCCAGTGACTAGAGTTTAAAATGAAGCACATATATTTGTGGAGGACCCAATTCAACCTTAATCATGCTGGTTGGCCTTTATAGGAAGACCTTGTTCAATCAAAGAAATCCTGGACAAGGGCACAGATGGCAATGATGACCATGAGACCAAAGTGGTAAGCATGAGTTTATAATGACAACATCTGAGGGTGTGTAATATTTTCTGCAATGCTGAACAGCTGGGCAGTTATGTAGACAGAGTGAACAGTGAACTTGATCCAGGGTGGAAGGAGAGAAAGTAAATAGTTGAGCTCAACCAAGGCTCTGTTTTTCCGAGTGAAGTACATAAAATGAACAAAAGGGAAAGGAGCTGAGAGTAATAGCAGGAAGAAAGTAAAGTGAAGAAGCTAGTGGGAATGTGATGAAGTGGTTGTGCCTATTTCTTCTGGAGAAGCTTGTGGAGAACCTTACTTTCTGCTGACCACAGCACATGTTCTTTGCCATCTCCTGGAGAAACAGATGCTGCCAGATGGGACATACTAGTGAACTGTGAGCTGATGGACTCACTTTGTTGATTTTCCCCTCTCTAAGTTGGTCCTGATTGGCCCCAGCTGGGTAATCCACAATTTATGCTGAGCCTTCACTGTCAGAGCACACTAGGGACACCTACTCATTTAGGTGAAAGAATGAGGTTAATTCCACCTGCATATTTGGCACACTGGTTAACCCCTTGTATATTATTTTAAAATTTTGTGTGAAGTTTATTTAGATTTTATTACTACCAATTTCCCACTCTGCAAATCGTATTTCCTCTCCAAAAAAAAAAAAGACCAATTGATCTAAATGGTAGTTGTCTCAAACACTGTTGGCTCCAGAGTATAGTGAGGAGAAGGAAAGAAACTTAGTGGAAGAGGACAAAAACAAATATGAAGGGATGAGGCCAGGGGCCAAGTGGTCTCAGGTGCATTGATAAAAAAAAAAAAAAAAAGAACAGAACAGAACTAAATAGCCAAGCCAATGGCAACAACAATGGAATCAAGAGGTCCAAACTTTAACAATCTAAACTTAAAATAGCCTGGGGGGTAAAAAGGGGTGGTTGGGATGCACAAGGGGAACATTGGTGAAGGAAGGTCAACACTGGTGGTGAAATTGGCCCTGATCCATTGTATGTCTGAAACCCAACTATGAAGGACTTCAAAATCACAATGGCTTCAATCAAATTAAAATAAAAAAGACTAATTTATTTCATTAAAATATTGCTTTTATTATTATAAAAATATATCTTACATCACATAATATGCCCATTGGCCATCCAGCAATACCATTCCTAGAATCTTACACAAAGTAATATAGATCATCTTAATAGTGTTCTTCAGAATGATATACTACTGGAGAAGATTTGTGTATCAACATTAAAACAGTTGTATTAACATATATTGGAATAAAAATAAATAGCAATGAAAAGAACAAACCAAGACTCTAGACAAAAATAGAAATGAATTTCACAAACAATGATGCTGACTTGGTACATCATCTAAAAAGGAGAGATAAGATTCCAGCTGGATTCCATTCCCTTTATAAAAGAACAGAGCAAGAAGAGAATTAGAAGTCCAAATGAATGCATAAAGAAGTCCAAATGTGGGGCCGGGCGGTGGCGCTAAAGGTAAGGTGCGCCTGCCTTGCCTGCGCTAGCCTTGGACGAACCGCGGTTCAATCCCCCGGTGTCCCATATGGTCCCCCAAGCCAGGAGCAACTTCTGAGCGCATAGCCAGGAGTAACCCCTGAGCGTTACCGGGTGTGGCCCAAAAACCAAAAAAAAAAAAAAAAGAAGTCCAAATGTCTAATGCCCAACACAGGGTCATTGTGCATTGGTCTTACTTAGGGCAATTCTACTGATAAATAGACTGGCAAGGGCTGAAGCAATAGTAGAACAGGTAGGCCCTTGTCTGGCATGCTGACAAGAATCCCCAGAACCACATATAGTCCCCTGACTTCTTCCAGGAGTAACCCCTTAACATTAAGTCAGGAGTGTGCACTGAGCACCACCAGGTGATTATTTTGATTTTATTTATCACCTCCAAACAGAAATAAACAAATAAAAGAGGAAAAAAAAGGTGGGCGAGAGACATACAGAGTTCAGTGGGCTAGACTCCTGCTTGGCATGCAGGACATTTAGGTTCAATGTCCAACAAGGATTGGTCCCCTGAACAAGGATCCAGAGCAACATCTGAGCTAAATAGACAGAGTAGCCCCTATTCACTGATGGATGTGCTCCAAAATAAGATAAAAATCATAAAGTAAAAGATGGTATTTGGACAGGCATCTGGACAATTTTGGGGTCCTGGTAGTATTCTATCTCTTGACCAATCACATTTCTAACTAGTAAGGTCTATATTTGCTGTGATTTATGGGATTCTCACAGACAAATTACCTCTCTGAGTAGTTGCCTTGAGCCTAGTTAAAACGCTTTAAGGTGTGATTGTGTAAGTGGGAAACGGAGAGAAGAAACACAATAGCTTTCAACATTAATTCCCTGCCCCAGGGTAGAGATACTTGGGCAACCAAGAACAATTACTACTGAGAATGAATCACCAGCCTTCTTAACTACCCACTGCAAGAGCCTTAGAGGAAAATTCTTTTTCCCTTTTAACCAAGATGACAAATACTGTGTTTACCAAACTGAAATTACAGGTGGTTCTTTCTAGCAGATGTGAAAAAGAGCACGACTTCCAATTGTCCTCCACTTGGAAAGCAGTGTTAGGAATCTTCTTTCCCAGAGGAGCAACTGGATAAGTTCATGGTAGTGTGCTGAACTTCTATGTGGCAGGAAAAATATTTTTATGTCCCAAATTTTAAAATATGTGTTCCTTTTTGATTTTTACCAAGATTTAAATTAGCAGTTGCCCCCCAAAAAAGATGTGGTGTACCCATGTGATTTAATTATCAGGATTTTTCTAAGAGTATTTTCACAATGGTCCAAAAATGAAATGCACTTACACACACACACACACATATCTAGAGAACACCATCATCATTTTCCTGAAAAATTGCCAAAGTACCAGCTTTTCCCTCTAATGTAAGAAACAAGAAAAGTATGTGAAGTCATACTTTTCACACTACTAATGAGACAGACATGTTTGTAGGCTTCCAAATGATAAGTGTAGTCACTTATGAATTAGCTTAGCAGAGAACTCATGAGGCAATGAGATGGAGAAGTATATCCATAGATCCTATCAATTGCAGAAGAGAAATTGTCAACTGTAGACAAAGAAGATCACACACTTCAGTTATTTTACATCAGCAAGTAACACCTGCCAAATATCTACCAATTGCTGCAGACTCAAATTTAACCAGAGCACCTGACACGTTTTCTACCAATCTTTTCTCCATCAGTTTATGATGTGTTTCTTGAGGACCGGGTTATCTTTTACATATATTTAATGTTCAAACTCATGATAGAAACAGCAATGCCAGAGCTTCATTGTATGCAAGAGCAAATGAATAAATTAATGATGGAATCCATTTATGAAACAAAGAGTAACTTTTCCAACAATATGTTGGCTATAAATCAGTCCTGAAGTGATAGAAAGTGTCAGCACTGCCAGAGCATGCCAATTTACATGTTTTTAACTTCTATTTTCAGATTCAGAAAGTTGTGAATTCCATGCACAAGCTGGCTTGAAAACACTGTACATTCTTTCAGAAGAGTTATGAAAAGGAAGAAACTGGTCAACAAGCTAAAATACTGGTATTGTTTTTTCCAAGAATCAGAAAATCAACATTTCTTGACATCCAGAGAGGATCACCTGAAAAAATGTGGACTAGGGTGAGTAGTGACCAAAAAAACAAAACAAATATTTCATGTTATTTCTTGTTGTTGTTTTTTTTTGTGAAGCAAGTTATTTTTTTCTTGATGAAAATAATTTTATTATTTAAGCACCATGGTTACAAACATGCTCATAATTGGATTTCAGCCATAAAATGCACATACCCCCTTCACTAGTGCAACTTTCCAGCCACTAATGCCCCCCATTTTCCTCCTCCTCCATACCCTGCCTTTGGGACAGGCTTTGTATTTCTCTATCATTGTCATGGTAGTTGTTAGTGTAGTTATTTCTCTAACTGTACTTACCACTTTTTGTGGTAAGTTAACACTATTCTGTGCTTATCTCTCTCCTTCTTACTTATTGCACTCAACATAATAGTCTCCAAATCCATCCATGTATAGCAAATTTTGTGACTTCATTTTTTTTCTAACAGCTGTGTAGTATTCCATTGTGTAGATGTACTACTGTTTCTTTAGCCTCTTACCTGCTGTCAGGCATCTGGGTTGTTTCCAGATTCTGGCTATTGTAAATAGCACATAGGAGTGCAGAAGGCATTATTGTATTGTGTTTTTGTGATTCTAGGGTATTATTGCCGGATCATATGGGAACTCAATGTCCAGTTTTTTTAATAAATATTCATATTATTTTTTCAGAAAGGCTGGGATACAGGTCCTTCATATAGGTACTTCACTTCTTTTGTTTTTTAAACACCTTGATTACATACATGATTGTGTTTGGGTTTCAGTCATGTAAAGAACACCCCCCATCACCAGTGCAACATTCCCATCACCAATGTCCCAAGTCTCCCTCCTCCCCACCCGACCCCTGCCTGTACCCTAAACAGGCTCTACATTTCCCTCATACATTCTCATTATTAGGACAGTTCAAAATGTAGTTATTTCTCTAACTAAACTCATCACTCTTTGTGGTGAGCTTCCTGAGGTAAGCTGGAACTTCCAGCTCTTTTCTCTTTTGTGTCTGAAAATTATTATTGCAAGAATGTCTTTCATTTTTCTTAAAACCCATAGATGAGTGAGACCATTCTGCGTTTTTCTCTCTCTCTGACTTATTTTACTCAGCAGGTACTTCACTTCTTTAATTAAGTTGACTTCAAAGTAATAGAATTTCTGTGGTGCTATTGTGAATGGGATTATTTTTTTAATATCTATTCCTTCTCTATCATTATTTGTGTATTAAAAAAGCCATTGATTTTTGTGCATTAATTTTTTAGCTTGCCACTGTGCTATATAAACTATTGTTTCTAGGAACTTTTAGGTGGAGTCTTTATGATTTTCTAAATATATATTATGTTATCTGCAAGCAGTGAGAGCTTGACTTCTTCCTTTTCTATCTGAATGCCCTTGTTATCTTTTTCTTGCCTAACTGCTATGGCAAGAACTCCAGGTTCTCTGTTGAATAGGAGAGATGAGAGTGGGTAGCCTTACCTTGTGCCAGATCTTAGGGGAAAGGCTTTTAGTTTTTCTCTGTTTAGTATAATAGTTGCCATGTGTTTGTGGTAAACGGCTTTGACTATATTGAGAAAAGTTCCTTCCATTCCCATCTTTTTGAGAGTTTTTATCATGAATGGGTGTTGGACTTTATCAAATGCTTTACTCTGCATCTATTGAAATGATCGTGTGGTTTTTCATTTTCCTTTTGTTGATGTGGTATATTATGTTGATTGACTTGTGTATGTTGAACCATCCTTGCATTTCCAGAATGAATCCTACTTATTCATGATGCATGACTTTCTTGATGAGATATTGAATCCTATTTTGTTTAGGATCTTTGCATCTGTATTCATCAGAAATATAAGTCTATAGTTTTTTTTTTTTCTTTGTAGCATCTCTCTTTGTTTTTGGTAACATGGTGATTTTTTTTCATTAAAACTATTTTGGGGAGAAGTATTTCTGTTTCCTTATTTTTCTGGAAGAGCCTGAAAAGTACAGGCATTTGGTCCTCTTGAAAAGTTTGAAAGTGGGCCAGAGAGATAGCATGGAGGTAAGGTGTTTGCCTTTCATGCAGAAGGTCAATGGCTCAAATCCTGGTGTCCCAGGTCTCCTGAGTCTGCCAGGAGCGATTTCTGAGCCAGGAGTAACCCCTGAGCGCTGCTGGGTGTGACCCAAAAACAAAACAAAAAGAAAATTAAAAAAAGAAAAGTTTGAAAGAATTCGTTAGTGAATCCATCTGGGCTTTTGTTTTTGAGAAAACTTTGATTACTACTTTAATTTCCTCAATAGTGATGTGTCTGTTCAGATATGCTAGATTATATTTGTTCAACTTTGGAAGGTTATAAGAGTCCAAGAATCTACCCATTTCTTCCAGGTTCTCAAGTTTTGTGAAATAGAGTTTCTCAAAGTAGTCTCTAATTACCTTTTGAATCTCTATAGTATCTGTAGCAATCTACACCTTTTTATTTCTAATTTGGTTCATTAATTTTTTTCTCTTCCTTTCTTTGTGAGTTTTGCTAATGGTTTATCAATCTTGCTTATTTTTTTCAAATAACCAACTCTTGCTTTCATTGATATTTTGAGTTGATTTTTTGATTTTCCATTCATTGAATTCTTCCCTAAGCTTTATTATTTCCTCTGTCTTCCTATTTTTGTTTCATTTTTGTTGAACTTTCCAGTTTTATAAGCTGTGCCATTAAATAATTTATGTAGGCCCCTTCTTCCTTCCTTATATTCATTCCTTGTAAAGCTATAAATTTTCCTCTTATTACTCTTTTTGCTATGTCCCACAGATTCTGATAACTTATGTCTTCATTTGTGTTTGTTTCCAGGAATTTTTTAATTTCCTCTTTGATTTTGTCTCTAACCTATATGGTTGTTCAGTAGTGAGCGCTTTAATTTTCAGGTGTTAAAATATTTTCTCTGTCTGCTTGCACTTATAACTCCAGTGTATTATGATCTAAAAAGGTAATATGTGCAATTGCTATTATCTTTATTTTATATACGTATGTTTTATGGGCTAGCATGTGCTCTATTTTGGAGAATGACCCATGTACATTGAAGTAGAATATGTATCCAATTTTCTGGGGTTGGAGAGCCATATATATATTCAGTAGACCAATTTCTTTCATTGCTCCTTTCAGTGCTAGTATAGTCTTGTTAGGTTTTAGTCTGGTTGGCCTATTCAAGTAATGAGAAGGGCAATGTTGAAGTTTCTCACTATTATTGAGTTTTTGTTGATATCTTTAAGTTTTTCAGCAGTTGTTTTAAATATTTTAAATATTTATTCATTGGGTATGTATATGTTTAGGAGTATGATTTCTTCCTGTTGTATATAGCCCTTAATTATCAAGAAATGTCCATATCTCTATAATTTTAAGTGTCATTTAGAGAGTTTTTGCATTATTTTTTATAATAGTCACACAGCTGGATCAGATGGTTCAATGCTCAGGTTTGTGCTAAGGCTTGAAGGTGCTGGAGTTTTTCTAATGGTATGAGTGATTTCCAGTTATACCCAGTGATACTCAGAGGGTCTACAAGTGCTTGGTTTTAAACTTCAGTTTAATAGATTAGTTTAATCTAGTAGGTTTAATAGATCAGTTCCTGACTACAGATCTATTTCCCCACCCCATAAACAAATTATTTTACCTCTTCATACCTCCTAGCTTCATCTTCAGAACTTGGAAGACAATACCCACTACTTTAGAATGATTGATTATATCAAATACTTGGATGAGTTTTGGGTCCCAACTAAAGTCCTCAAGAAATCCTTCTGGTAAAACCCAGTTCTACTGCACCTAGAAGTCTGTGTAGCTAAATGAGTTTCTCCAGAGGGATTATTGAGAAAGTCCTGGTGAGGACTTTGAGAATCCTGATGGGCCTTTGGGAATCCAGTTCAGGCTTACCTGGTTGTTCTCTTGAGCTCCTTTATGTTGGTTTTCTGGTTTTTGCATCAAAAGAGAAGATACTATCAAAATGTGGTCAGAAAATCCATCGAGGGTAAATTTGTGCTAATCTTACAAGCACATTTTAATCTAAGTCCCTTACCAAAACCAAATTTCATCAAATATCAACAGAACCCATCACAAAAAAGATAACTCTGAGATAATAGCAATTATTTATGCCCTTGCCCCCATGTAATGGACTCATGGGAGTGGGTCTTTACATATCAGTATTATTGAATACACTTCCTCCCAATCCCAAGAGTCTGGTACCTATTACTTCCCAGTGAATTTATCCAACAGTTTAATAAGAGCCACAGTGGGGATATTGATTGTATCATAGAAGTCAGTAAAGATTACAAACTTGGTCTGTCTCATTTTGCTTAATTTTCAGAGTTCATAGTAAAATGTTTCCTAATGTAGTGTGGCGAATGCTAATGGGGATGACATAGGAAAATGAAAAGAATAGAAGGCGAATTTTTTAAATTGCAAAACTTTTCCTTTGGCACTCTTATTCTTTCCTTTATACTAAGGCAAAAAGCTGGTATTTAGACATGGTCTGTTATAGTTTATTTAAAGGGAGGAAGCCAAACTGAACTATTTCTTCACAGAGGCCAAAAAAGTGCAAACTGACAGAATTTGAAAATTGTGTCCTTTTAATCCCCTTAAATATAAGTTCACTGAAAGTCCAAAATAGTTGGCAAATCATGTGTTTTACCTGCTAGAGGTTTGTAATAAATATCCTAAAAGTAAAGTGTAAAAGACAGAGTAATTCATCAACACATCTTTACTTCTTTGAAAATATCAAGATTCTGACATAATTGAGAAAGTTGAAAATGCCATTGAATACCATTAACTTATTTTAAAATACATTTTAATATTATAATTTTTTCAGTATAAATATATATTAATAGCTACTGAATAGATATCTCAGAACTAACTGTTATACCAGAATCCATTAATTGCAGCACAAAGTCACAGACTAGGTGACTTAAACAATAGACAGACATTTGCTTTCTTATGGTTCTGGAGACTGAAAGTCCAAGATCAATATGTCAATGGGGCTGGTTTTTCTCAGGATTCTCTCCTTGGCTTGTGGATGGTTGTCTTCTCCTTGTGTCCTCTATATGGTTGTATTTCTTCTTACAAGGATGTCAGTTCATTGTCTGCTCTCATCACCACTCAAAGACCTTACCTTCAAGTTGACACTTGAAGTTTGGTTTTCAGAGAATAAAACTGTAGAGACAGTGACTGGCCTTTAGGAGGTTTATAGGAAGCAACTATATGAGGTAAATGAAGAATGTGGCAGAGATGGGAAACTCTAGCATAATCACAAAAAGTCCTTGTAGGATCATCTAAGCCCTTTTGCGAGTTAGTACTTCAAAGTGGTCTAAACCAAACCAAGGACCTTTATAAATCTGTTGGAACCATACAAGATGTGGTTTGCACCTGGGAGGAGACACATCCTACATGAAGAGACTGTCTTCAGCTGGTGACAATCTCCAGAAGAAACTCAGTCATAGGTGCCCTTTTTCATATCTTCAAGACAGAATGGTTTCTTGGTACCCAGTGGGTCAGTAAACTGCTGTGTCCACAGCAACACGAGTAAATGGAAACTTTTTGAGTGAAAAGAAGAACTTAACATTATCTTCTGAAGAAATTGCTTGACAATGGCTCTCAATGAATCAAAGGGTGAACAGTTATAAACCCTAACATGTATGACCCAATGTTGGACAAATCAAAAAATAAGACCCTTCACCAGGAGAACCAGTCCAAGGTAGGAAGCTCATCACAAACAATGGAGCAGTGTGTTAGGGTACAAAAGGGAACACTAGGAAAATAATAGTTGGAACTGATCACACTGGACAAGAACTGGGGCTGGGCACCTAAGGTGATACTCCTGCACTAACAATAATGCAAATGACAGTATCTAAAAGGAAAAAGGAGGAGAGAAAGAGTGAGAGAGAGAGAGAGAGAGAGAGAGAGAGAGAGAGAGAGAGAAAGAGGAGTAAAATATCTTGAAGGAAGAAAATGTGCATGGGTAAAGGGTGGTGTATATTGTAAGACTGAAACTCAATCATGAACAACTCTGTAACCATGGTGCTTAAATAAAAGGGGAAAAAATCCCTTCAGGTGCCTTAGTGGAAAAAAAAAACTATGGAGCCAAAGAGATCTGGACTCAAGTCTCTGCCCTAGTATTTGCTAGTATTTATGATCCTCTCAAAATTGCCAATATTCCCCTGCAAAACAAAGATGATAATAAATTTGCTAGACTGCTATGATATTTAAAGTTTTTTAACAAATATTCTTGAATGTCTAGGACAGTGTATGGCACAAAGAAAATATCTCAAAAGCATTAATTCCCTTCCTTCTACATAATTAATTGCTGGTAACTGACTAGAAACTACAAAGATAATAATTCTCAAATTCTGGTATGATCTGAATCATCTGAAAATAATGTTAAAATACAATTTTTTGACTTGCATTCACAGTGAATCCAATGGAGGGTGTCTAGACTAAAATTTAGGCATAGATAATTTATGATTGTCATGGGGCTTGTGACACTCCCCCAAAAATCTTGAAAGCCCAGACTTGATGATTTTTAGCCTTATGAAGCCCAATGACTGGTGTTGAAGTAACCAATTTTCACCCTAATCAGGTTGGTTTCTTCTTTGCATGTTCTTGTCCCACCTAGGCGGGATGAACCTCTGGATTGGTCCCTACCCCTACTTGATCTCTACCCCTGGGTGTGGTTCTACTCTTCCCAAAAAAAGACATTGGGTTAGAGAAACTTGTGAGGTTTTTAGTCCATAGCTTGTCGGTCTCCCTGCCAGTGCCCTTTTGTCTGCTTGCAGCTAGATTGTGTTGGAAGATCCTGAATCTGTTTTATCTCCCTAACCTGGTGTGGATTATTTCCTGTGTTGGAGATGCTTCCAGACCTGTATTCACCAATCCCTTGGGGATTGGGGTATGAGGCTTCCTCTACACCTAGTAGATGCCTGAGTAAATGAGCAGAAAGTGGTTAGGCCCCTCTTAGACTCCCAAGCACTGAGGAGTGATTCCTCCCCCCCAACCCCCCAAGAAAAAGATCTTCTAAGAGATGAACTGGGTTTCAGGGTTTTTTTTGTTTGTTTTGTTTGAGACCCACCCCCAGTGATGCCTAGATGTTACCTGGCTCTGCACTAAGGAACTATCTCTGACAGTGCTCAGGGTACCAGATGGGATACCAGGAATCAAATCCAAGATAGCTGCATGCAAGACAAAAGCCCTACCCACTGCACTATCACTCTGGCCCCAACCTGGTTTTAGGCTAACTTGTATCTATTATTGAAATGGGAGAAAAGAAATTAAATTAGGAGACTAGTGCTCGCTTCAGCAGCACATATACTAAAATTGGAACGATACAGAGAAGATTAGCATGGCCCCTGCACAAGGATGATAAGCAAATTCATGAAGCGTTCTATATTTAAAATAAGTAAATAAATAGGAGACTAACACCTGTAATTATAGAAAATGCTCAAATTTTGGAATCTGAAGCAGTAAGGAAATTTAGACACATCTGACTCTAGTTTAACCCCTGACATCATCCTACACACTATCAGGAGTGACCCAGGAGCACAAAGCCAGAAGTAACACCTGATAACGACTGTCTCCCTGCCAACAAAAAAATGCTGGAAGGCCCGGAGAGATAGCACAGCGGCGTTTGCCTTGCAAGCAGCCGATCCAGGACCAAAGGTGGTTGGTTCGAATCCCGGTGTCCCATATGGTCCCCCGTGCCTGCCAGGAGCTATTTCTGAGCAGACAGCCAGGAGTAAGTAACCCCTGAGCACCGCGGGGTGTGACCCAAAAACCAAAAAAATAAATAAATAAATAAATAAATGCTGGAGACATTTCTATTTCTCTCATTGTCATTTCTTTTTTTCATTTTTGTATTTTTGGCCCACACCCAGTGGTGCTTGGGTTACTAATGGCTCTGCACTCAGAAATCACTCCTGGCTTGGGGGACCATATGGGATGCCCAGAATTGAGCCCACATCCCTCCTGGGTTGGCCACATGCAAGGCAAATGCCTTACCTCTGTACTACCACTCCAGCCCCTCATTGTCATTTCTTTTCCCCTACACACCACAAATACCTTTCCCTATGGTGTATGTACTCCCAATACATAAATGATGTTATCAAACCAATCAAATCAATTTTCCTTTCAAAAATGTAGTTTTATTGAGATGTAAGTTATTATAAGGCAATTGAGCAGAGAAAACTATTGAGGGCTTTGGATTCCCTGACCATGTCTAGAAAATGGGAAGCATATTCAAAGATAAAGTATCGATCCTTAGTTGTGCCATTGGACTTGCAAAACAGCACATACAAATGGAGATTTATTTTCTCATTTAAGTCCAGTAAAATTGAGATCCCTGGGTGGGATAGTGTGAAGGTTTTCTGTGTTTGATTGAGTTGCAAGCCTAGCAACAACACAGGCCATGCAGAAATTGTTCTCAAAAAAACTGACCAAGATCCAGAAAGTAAACAGAAGCTGAAAACAGAAGCGAACATGGGCTTTTACATCCCTATCGACTCTTACTGAGGCTGTGTGGTTTCTCTAGGCCTCTGTGGCTTCCTTTTCCCACAGATAGGCCTCATTCATGCTCAATATGCAGTTTCTTTAAACTGATACTTTCACTCAGTGAAAATAAGTCAAATGAAAGCTTTACCTGTAGAAATTTATTCTGGAGAAGGATTAAATAAACATGAAACAGATTATGTATTTTCTCTAACTGATTGGAATAGCCACTCACACCTCATCACTTTCCTTCTATTTAAATTAAAAACCAAAATCAAAGAAGTAACACAACAGAAACATTACAATGAATGAGAACACTAAGATGACCTTGTGCTCAGCACATCCATGTTTTGCTGGGGGCAGGGAATGATGAGCTTTCTTGTGCTTAGATTGATTCTGTTACCTCATCAATTTAGGTTTCCATCATTTTCCAGCAGAGTGCCTTTATTCTTTTATACTCTATTATATACTTCTTGCCCCATGTTTGATTAGGGTACTGTGAGACGCATTAGTCAACATTACTAAAAAAATAAAATAAAGCATCCTCTGTCCCTTATGTATTATCCAGAGGCCCCTCTATCTTTTCACTGACTCATTTAGAAAAGCATCTTTGAGTTCTGCAATTCAATTAAGCAATAGGTGTACATCTAGTATTTCTTTCCCATCATCTTTCCACTCTTTCCACTCTACCCTATTCCTTGTCATTCCTGAGATGCAACTAATTTTAGAGCTGAGACCATATCAGCTAGGCTAGTGTTGCAGAAAATCGTACTAATGATCATGCTTTATAACACTGATGAATTCGTCTAAGATGATATTTCTTACTCCTGTGACAGACAGTGATTTGCTTGAAGACCTCTTCAGGGATCTGATTTTCATGCAATATGTGGCTTTTTTTTTTTTATTAAGGCCCTTCAGAAAAAAAAAAAAGGATGAATAAAATGAGAAAATGTTATTTTCAGGGACGGAAAGTAGAGTCTCTTCTTTCAGCATTCTCTTGGTCCAGGAAAACTGAAAAATTGTAGAGAAGTACAAAGATGCCAATAGTGTTGTCCAGCTCACTTCCAATACCTTACAGAGTTTTCAATATTTTGTTTTACTTATAGAAACTGAGGCTCAAAGAATGAAAGTTACATAGCTTATTAGTAAAAGTCAAGGGTCCTCTTGGTCATTCCCAGGTCAATTAATGTCTGATTATTAAAACATTAAGATACAGATAAAAAAAATTGTGCCTAGAACTTCCTGTTTAATCTTTCAAATTGAGAGTACTATGGCCCTGGGCTCCCCAAACATGGCACTCCAGTTCTGATGCATTTTTCCCCATCTGAGAACCAGACAGACAGATGAGACAGACTGATGACTGTTTCAAGGAGAAAGTACCCGTAGAAAACTCTAATTGCAGGAAATGCTTCTTGGCTCCTAAGGAATATAAAATTACTTCATGGAAAGCCAAGGAAAATAGAAACAGAATGTCCTGTAATGCTTTATTCAGAGTCCTGGAGTCACTAATAAGGTTTGTGTTTTGTGCTTGATTCTGTCAAAGTAGTTTAAACAAGTGGTTTTCAACCCCAGTTCACAGGTGTGGTGGAAAGGTTGAAAAACCACTGGCACACTGACTTGATTATAGCTTATAGGCCATGAACTAACTGGTATAAAGAAGTTGACGAATAGAAGTTCAAGAAAAATATTTACATGAAGAGACATTCTGAGTGCTGTAGGCTTGTAAGCAGGGCATGGACTATAGAAACTACATCTTGAAAGAGAGCCTTCCTCACAGTTGAGTTTAAATGTGAAAAGAAAAAGAAGGTCCCCCAAAATGCCCAATATGGGCAGTCTCCCTTTTAAGGTTCTGAAAGTTATTTGTATTCTATATAAATTTATGCCACACCTTTTACCATCTATATCAGTGCCTATGGAGAACTCAGTTGTACATCTCTCTTTTAAAATTCTGGCTTATTGTCACAGTGGCTATCTAGAATTTTAGACTGAATTACACTTTTTTCAACTGAAAATTTAAAATTGAATTACAACTGCATTTTAAGACATAGACAAATTAGTCATGCTTGTAATCATGGGGCTTAAAGATTTTATTAAAAAATAAAATAAAAAATAAATTAAAAAAGACGTAGACAAATTAATGTTCTGAGATCTCCCCTCCCTGCCAAAACATCTAAGAATGCAAATAATAATAATTAATAATAATATCTACCACTTGGATAAAATTTTTTTTTTTTGGGCCACACCCGGTGACGCTCAGGGGTTACTCCTGGCTATGCGCTCAGAAGTCGCTCCTGGCTTGGGGGACCATATGGGACGCCGGGGGGATCGAACCGCGGTCCGTCTCCTAGGCTAGCGCAGGTAAGGCAGGCACCTTACCTCCAGCGCCACCGCCCGGCCCCCACTTGGATAAAATTTAATGTGCTTATTTAATCTTACCATTTCTTTCTTTCCTTCTTTTTTTTTTTTTTTTTTGTTTTTGGGCCACACCCAGCGGTACTCAGGGGTTACTCCTGGCTGTCTGCTCAGAAATAGCTCCTGGCAGGCACGGGGGACCATATGGGACACCAGGATTCGAACCAACCACCTTTGGTCCTGGATCAGCTGCTTGCAAGGCAAACGCCGCTGTGCTATCTCTCCAGTCCCACCATTTCTTTCTTAATAATTCTTTCACAAGACTTCTGAATGGCAAGCCCATCAAGTGAAAGTATCAAATTTTGAAAGCATCAAAATTTTGGCAACGTTGGCCAATGTTTTATGGTTCTCTTGGAAAGATTAACCAGGTGACAAGCAAGAGCCTTAAGCTATAAACAGTAGTATTATAAGATCAAGTGAAGTGCCTTTGCCCTGATTCTGAGACACAAAGCACATGTAGTAATTTGGTTCTTCAAGTGATGAAATCAATGTAAGGACTGTCCTAAATAAAGTTTTGTGGCCTTTTGAACATTTCTGTTATTTCAAACTGAAATAATTGTATCTGGTGCTGTGAGATAGTTCTACCTAAAGCATATCAACAAAATCACTTTAAATGAACCAAAGAAACCTTCAGGGTTTGGGATTGGTGCTGGACACAGAAATTTCCTGTCTGAGTAAAAGTTTTTTCCACTGAACACAAGGTATTCCTGGATCATGTAGCAGTTACAATAACTTTTTTGCTGACCAGTAGGAAACTTCTGCAGACCAGCAGTTGAAAACTAGACCATGGAATACTTTTCAAGGAAAGTACCACCTTTTGAATTGCACTTGAGTAGACAGAAATGTGACCAAACAATAGATCATACTTTATTTTATGCTCTTCTTGAACTGAAGCTGAACCAGCCATGTGTAATTTTAATGAAGTCATATATAATGTCAAATCAGGATGTCTTAATAAAATCAGAGTCTTTAGTGATTTGACAAAATAATTGCCATATTGTACCCAGAAAACAGCCTGATGAATAGAAGGGATGGAAAGAACCTAAACTGTTTTTAACAGGTCACTTGTTGATTTTTCAGTTGGGAATCCACCATAGGCAGATCTTCAAAGATACCATTATTGTTGACAGAATAATGTTTTCCAGATTTCTTCACACCTTATTCAGTTGCAGTAATTGTTAGGTGATAAATACAGTGACACCTCATTATAAAATTTAGCTTTTAGAAGCTGAAAGGTTAAGTGACAATTTTCAACTTCTGGGTGATAAGTTAGCATCTAAGTCCTGTCTCTCTTTTTTCTCACTCAGTATCTTTGTTTAAAATCTTGACCACTCAAGGCATTCTATTACAAACACACACACACACACACACACACACACACACACACACACACACACACACGCACACACACGCACGCACTCATATGCAAGTTAGAATAAAGCCAGAAGGCTCTTCTTTAGAACCTTAAGAATACATAATATACATCATTTAGAGGGCAGAGATGGAAGGACAAAATATGGAATGACAATTGGAGAACACTGTCCCTCATCTATAAAAAAAAAATTGTCTATGAGTGTTTGTACAAACCAGTATTGGTATTTGTAGGAGATAGAATATATTCACTATTTTGCCTTCACATATTGTCATCTACATATTAAACCTCACCGTGTCCATAGGTTTTACTTAAATTTCCCAATTTATGAAAAATAAAGTACAACAAAGATAAAATAATGAATACTGTGGGAAATATTAAAAATCTGGATATTTTACACCACAAAAAGCTACTAGAAATAAAGCAAAATGGCCAGATATAAGGTCAGCGAACAAAAATCTGTTGCACTCCTAGATGCAAACAAAGAACTAGATGAAAACATGATGGAAGAGTCTGTCCCATTCCAAATAGTGTCTAAAAGCATTAAGTATTGGGTCCACAGATAGTACAGCAGATAAGGCACGTTTCTTAAGCATGGCTAGCTGGGTTCAATTTCCAGCATCACATGTGGTCCTCAAGGTCCTGTCTGGAGTAATTCTTGAGCACAGAGCACAGAGTAAGCTCTGAGCACCACAAGGTGCGGCCCCAAAACAACAACAACAAAAGTATCACGTCTCTAGGAATTAAAAGATGAGATATATATCATAAAAAGTCTAAGTCATTTAAGAAACCGATAAAACAAAAACCTTAGGAAGTTTTCCTTGCTCATGGATTGAAAGAAACAGTATTATCAAAATAATCATCAAACCTAAAATATTATATATTTCTGTGTTATCCCCACCCAAATTCAGATGATACTCTTCAGGGACATAGAATGTTTAATAATAAAGTTTGTATGAAATCATGAAGCACCCTAAATATTCAAGGCCATACTGAAAAAGAATAAACTGGGAGATATTTCATTACCTTACTTGAAACTATACTATAAAGCTAATATCAAAACAACATGGTACTGGAATATGATAAACTTTCTGACCAATGGTTTGGAATTGACTACCCAAAAACAAATATATCCTCTTCGACTAATGGTATTGGAAAAATGGGTAACCACATGTAATGTTGCATCAATCAATTGTTCATTTCTTTTACTGTTGCTGCGAAGTATTACTTGTATGGATGAATTACAGTGTGTTAATCCATTTACCTGTTTATGCATGCCTGGTTTTTTGTCCACTTGGGACAGTTAGAGCTAAAAGTCTATGGGTGTACCTATAAATATTGGTCCTATTTTCTAGAATTTTAACCATTAATGTGTAATAAGTATGCAGTTCAATATATCACAGTCTATGTATCAAGCCTCAGCTCCACCATTTACAGCAAAGTGATCCTAAGAAAAAAATTTGGGAAGTTTATAGCTGCTAGAATTCTTCTTATCAGATAATTGCAGAAAACATTGGCATTTGAATAGGTTTTCCTGAGGATCGAATCAGTTTGTAAAACATTATTCTTGTCATGTAAAAGGAAGCTATCTTATGAATCTTAGTAATGTTTGCTGATTTTATTATTAGTAGCACTTAACAATGCATAATTTGTATATAACACATAACATGCAGTCAATAAAATGTCTGTCACCACATTTATTTGTACAGCAAATGAAGCCACTTAATTAACACATTCCAGTAGGCAATGTCTCAACATAGTAGACAAAGATCCCATCATTTACTATTGGCTTCCTTTATTCCTCAATGGCCCATCTTGGGGGTCCAAAATTCTGGTAATCTACCAATAATTTATTCTCTTTTCTCTGAAATTCTTAGAAAGCTGACTCTTAAATAATGTGGCATCTTCTCTAACTGAACTTTACTATGAAACAAAATAATCTAGAAAGTAAGCTCAGGTAATCTTTTGTACATATTAAACTGAATTATTGTGGACTATGATGCCAAGACCCAAAAGACATGAGTCTCTTCTTACCCACTATCACTAGGCTTCTATCCTATGCATATGCACATGTGTATTCACAAACAGAGAATCTCCTTCCAGATTAATTCATATAAACTGACTAGCTGGACACCCTAATTTTGTGCTTTGTGACTTTGTTCCCTATAAAAATTTAAATTGCCTTTGAAGAAAAGCTACTTGTTAAAATATGCATAAAGGTGATGGTCTGAATAATAGAGCTTTGAGCTAAGATAATAGAAGAGTGAGGGTTCTAAACCTAGCTGTCTTTGTTCATCCTTTGTAACCTAATATTCTAAAAATATCCCTGCTACTCACTAAGTGCTGATGGCATTAAAGCTATTCACTCATTTAGTTATTCCTTCAGGGAACCTTGATTCACCACTTACCATGTAAGGTATCTTAAGTACAGAAGACAGCAGTAAACAAAACAAAACAAAACAAAACAAAAAAAAAAACTCTGCTCCTAGAGTGCTTTTATTCAAGTTAGAAAGACAGACAATAAAGAATAAATATGTAAGAAATATGTCATGTAGGAGTAGTGAATTAGAAGAGTCACAATTAAAACAGCAAAATGATGACAAATGAAGAGAAATATCCATTTAGGTATTGTTCCGAAGAAGTTCTATCAGAAGCAGTGGCAGTTTAAAGGAGATCTGGGGAAAGAGTGAGTGATGTTGTATGAGGTTAGCTGCTAAAAGATTTTGGACATGGGGAAGATCAAAGCAAGGATACCAAAGTTAAAAGTATGCTTAGTGGCTGGAAAGATAGTACAGAGGATAGAGCACTTGCTTGGCATATGGTGACCTAGATTCAGTCCCCAGAACTCCATATGTTCTCCTGAGCCTGCCAGAGGGGTGGACTTTGAGTGTAGAGCCAGGAGAAAGCTCTGAGTACCACAAGTGTAGTGCCCACCAAAGAAAATTAAACTCCCCCAAAAAACATGCTTTGCATGTTTGAAGAAAATACAAGTGATCATATATATGATTGCAGTGAAGAGATTGTTGGCAAACTCTATGGGTCAAATCAGATAGTGATGACTAGTTAGCATTGGTAACTTGAATGTTTTCTAAATGAGTACTGTATTGTTGCCGCGTTTGAGTAGGAGAGTGACAAGATCTTTTAGAAAGCTCACCCAGGTCAATGTGCTAAAGACAGACAATGGAGTGGCCAGAAAGGAAGCAGAATGGTTAGAGGAACCTGTCATTAAATGCAGGAGAGAGGTACCCGTGACTAAAACAAGGGACATCAAAACATAAATGTTAGAACATATGTTGAATACTTAGATGAAGGCCATTAATTTTAATTAATTACTTTTTAATTGATTGATTAATTAATTATAATAGAATAAGAAATAAAGGATGGCCCAATATTTTGGTCTGAACAAAAAGAAGATTCCATTTACTGAGATATAAACACAGAGAAAAAGTTGTGAAGAGGCATGTTTGTATCGGATATTTTAAGTTATATGGCCCATTAGATACCCAAAAGGTAGGTCAAGTATTCAGTTATATATACAGGAATATACTGTAGGGGAATAGTCCAGGCTAGAGTCTTTGGAGTCTTTGGAGTCATCAGTATTCACATGTCAGTGAAAGGTAGGACACTGGGTGAAGTCACTTACCTGATGACTAATGTTAGAAAAAAAGTAAATTCCAACAATTGCAGAATTGCCAAAGAGGTAGAGGAAAAATCTGGAGAATTTGGTAATAGAAAAGCCAAATTTTAAGTGTAGTGAGGAAGAAGTAAAAGCTAAAGAAAGGTTAAGACAGCATTGTTTTAAATCTCCACAATTTATCACTGAAAATGAGATGAACGCTTGAAACAGTGTGTTCTTCAGTCTGCAGGCCAACTGTCCAAAATCTCAAGTAAACATAGCTCAAGCAGTAGAAAAATGAGTTTACTCTGGGATATAATATAATTCTGAGTGAAGAGCAATTCTGTTTGGTTCATTCCTTGGTTGAAAGATATCATCAAGGATCAAGATTCCTTCATTGTTTTGACTTTGCTATGCTTGTGCTAATATAACAATAACTCTGATAGTTGCAGATGTCACATTCTCTTACAATGTCCAGATGTGATAAAGGGGAGAAGCTCTTACTGTGATGCTTTATTGACTAAAGAAACTTTACCTGCATAAAAGAATTTCCTTGTCAATAATTTCCTTGTCTTAACCAGAATGTGTTAAGAACATATGTCTAGCGCAGAGCCAGGAGTAAACCCTGAGCACTGCTGGGTATGGCCCCCAAACAAAAAACAAACAAACAAATAAAATGTTTGTTATTTATATATAACAAAGAGATAGAGAAACTATAAATAGTATAATGACCTAACACTTTACTAGTTCAACATATTATTGTTGTTGTTGGATTTTTTTTTGGGGGGGGGACGACTTTGGGGCAGTCCCAGAGGTGCTGAGGGGACTTGACCTGGAGTCAGCCACATACTAGGTAAGTGCTTTAACCTCTCTATCTCCTCAGCCTTATCAGTGCTATTTTGTACTGCAAGACTTCAAAAGGCAAAGGTGATGTTTAGAGTGAAAAAGTATGTCAACATCATGTGACATATGTGTGACAATCACAATGTATAAAATGCACATTTATATTCCAAACTATGGGTCATGGTTATATGGTTCAAGATAATAACCTCTCATTCTATTCACACACACACACACACACACACACACACACACACACACACACATGTGCCTACATTAATCTTATAAGAAAGAAATCTTATAAGGAAGATATAAATCTTCTAAGAAAGATATAAACCAATACTGATACTGTAGGGTTGAGAAACAGTCCAGAATTTCTTGGAGGACATGATCAATATACGAAGAATTAGGGACCCGGAGAGATAGCACAGCGGTGTTTGCCTTGCAAGCAGCCGATCCAGGACGAAAGGTGGTTGGTTCGAATCCCCGTGTCCCATATGGTCCCCCGTGCCTGCCAGGAGCTATTTCTGAGCAGACAGCCAGGAGTAACCCCTGAGCATCGCTGGGTGTGCATCACCGGGTGTGGCCCAAAAACCACAAAAAAAAAAAAAAAAAAAAAAAAAGAAGAAGAATTAGGATTTTGTGAAAGAGAAAGAATGGTTGAAGTGGGTGGTACTTGGTTCAGTTATCTTGGTACACAGTATTCAAAATGTTCCCTTTCCTCTATACCAATGTTATAAATGTAGGATATCATGATAAATATGCTTTATCTTTAGTTTAAGAAGAGAATTATTAGTGCCAGAGACATGTCTTTAAGTGGTAGAGGGTAAGATTCTGGGTTTGATCCCTGGCTCCGCATACCTCTCCAGCACCACTAGATTTGACCCTGTTGGCCTCCAAATAATGGAAGATCCAAGAATTCAACCATCAGGCTTCACTCCTCAGCTGAGCAATGCTAGGGAAATCTTGGGTCCCCTAAGCACTGCTGAGAGTGGCCCCATTTTAAAAAGAAAAAGAAGGGCCATACTTTTTTCTCCTATGGGTAGTATATGAGCAACTATGGAATATTTACTTATTCCTACCAAAGTATTATAGAGTATGGGAGATCTGGGAGGTTTTTATATTGAACATAATATCCAAATGGTTTAGTAAATGAGACAGGTCTTATATGAAAATTTCAGATTATCCCAATTTAACAGGACCACAACAGTTCTGAAGACCGGATCTATGTAGGACATGTCTTGTAAAAATTTATAGTCATGTGGCAAACAGCAGTGAGACCTCCCTTCCCTTATAACCCGTGGATTGGAGAAGACAAATTCTGAAAGGTCATTGATGATCCAATAGGCACTTGTGTTGATAGTGCCGGCCCACAATTACCTTTCAGAATAAAAGATCTCAGGGAATAAATTCTCTGACATCACCTTCCTCTCCAGCAGGAAGCTTAAATTGGTCAAGACAAAACAAAACAAAACCATAAAAAACCCTTCAGTGAAGACTGTATGGGCAAAACAGGGAGAGATGTATACATGAAAGGAAGAGTAGGATGTAACTGATTCTAGAAGACAACATAAAAGATAGCCAGCTTTCCCCATAGGAGAAGACCAATTATTCATAAATTCACTTATTTCAACTTTCTGAGAAAACTTTTTGTCAACATGAAAGTCCATATAGAAGAAATCTAATTTCTTATCCTTATGCTGGTGCTCAGAGAGAGAATAATAGCCCACAAATCTCAGAATTAAGTGCTAAGATAGAGTCTTACCAGTGTTATTAAGTTTTTACTCCTTGAGGGGCAAGAGTGATAACACAGCGGTAGAGCATTTGCCTTGCACACTGCTGACCTGGGATGACCCAGGTTCAATCTCCCATATGGTCCCTGAGCTGCCAGGAGTGATTTCTGAGCTCAGAGCCAGGAGTAACCCCTGAGTGCTGCCAGGTGTGGCCCCAAAAGCAAAACAAAACAAAACAAAAAATATGTCATTCCATGTGTTACTCTTAACACAGTGGTTCCCAGCCAGAGAAGGGACAATTGTATATGCACTTATCTGTACACAATTAGGGAGAAGGTGTTATTTGCTTCTAGAGAATAGAGGTCAAGGATGTTGTTAAGTAACCTATAATGCAGCCACAAAGAACAATTTGAAATGTCAATAGTGCCAAGGATGAGAAATGCAGGTGCTGAGACCGTCACTGTAAAACCATCCCCAGTAAGCATCTCCTCTTGGCTGGAGCTGGATTCTTAGTTAATAGAGGGGAGCAGCAGATCCTCCGGCTACAGCAAAGCAGCACCAGCTGTTGGAGACAGCACGGGAGCCATCATCACATCGCAGCATCAGCTCTTCAGGGGCAAGCATGTAAACAAGACCAGCCGCAAGAAACAGAAGAAAGAAATAAAACGCGTTTGGTCTGCCATCAGGAACAGATTGTTAGAATATTCCAACCCCATTCCAAAGGGAACAACCAACAATAACAACTGGGCGACCACGGCTGACGTTTAGATACATGAAGCCTGTGTTTTCCTTGGGCCTGGATTGTTTCCAAGGGAACTAACCCCTGGCACCAACCTGTTTTCACCGTGGCTTGGCGAGTTCTTGTATCCATGCCGAGTCACCCACATGAGCCATGAAAAATAGAAAACTGTCAACTCTGACCTTGAATCAAATACACTGAGCTCCTTGCTAAATGGCAGCAGGTGTGACTATCTTGTCTAAACATTTGACTAGGAGAGCAATTATTTATTTGATAGTCTTGATCAATCAGAAATGTATCATGTCAGTGATTCTTGCAGATAGTTAAACTTGGGCCTATTTGAGAATGACCTTATTGATGTTGTCTTTGGGGATGGAAAGCTTTTTAAAATAAATACATTATGGGGGCTGGAGAGATAGCATGGAGGTAAGGTGTTTGTGTTGCATGCAGAAGGACAGTGGTCAAATTCCAGCATCCCATATGGTCCCCCGAGCCTGCCAGGAGCAATTTCTGAGCATAGAGCCAGGAGTAACCCCTGAATGCTGCCAGGTGTGACCCAAAAACCAATATATATGTATATATATATGTATGTATGTATATATATGTATATATGTGTATATATGTACGTATGTATATATATACTTTATGTTCATTTCAGTAGGCAGATACATTGACAACAACAATACCTGGTAAACTATTAGAAGAGAATTAATTTTATGTAGTAATAAGGAGATAATAGCGTTCTAAGACAGGAGCAGATAAGTAACCCTATAAATTAAGGCATTAAGTGACCCTATATAATGTCTTTGTTGCTGTTTTGTTTTTATTCACACTCATAGCTTCTCCTTACCTTTACTTTGTATTACTGTCGACTATTGCCTTTTCTCCCTTAACTTCTTCCTTCTAGTATTGGCTGTGTGGTCTAGAATAGTCATTATTGATTTTGGCAGCATGCTGGACTCTCTGGGGGAACTTAAACTATTAGTGGAGCCTGGGTTCCACCTCTAGAGATGTGATTGCATTCATCTGGGGCATGACCTGGGCTTAGAGTAGTTTAAATCTTCTCTGTGATTCTGTTATGCAACCAAAGCTGACAACTACTGAGATAGGAATGCCAAGGCTTTTTAGCCTGTGGGCATAAAGTGAGAGTGAAAATGATCTGGGAGATTTTTCCTATGAATAAACTTCTTCAGTCTATATTTTAGAGTCATTTGGGTCTTGCTTTCTCACACTTAGCTGTGTTCCAGAGAAATGACAAACATGCAGAGACTTAGTGTTGCATTGAAACAGAGCTGGAGAGCTACTGAGCTTTTGATGACAATTAAATAGATTTTTTTTTTAGTTTTCTTATATATTTTATTTAAAGAACATGCCTCACATAGTTGACATAGTTGACTGTAATATATTTGTTTCCAGATAATTAGAACAAAACAATTTTTTTAAAGAATAGAGGGGTCAGGGGCTGGAGTGGTGGCACAAGTGGTAAGGCATTTGCCTTGCATTTGCTCACCTAGGACGGACCGAGGTTTGATCCCCTGCATCCTAGATGGTCCTCCAAGCCAGGAGCAATTTCAGAGCACATAGCCAGGGGTAACCCCTGAGCGTCACCGGGTGTGGCTCCCTCCCAAAAATAAATAAAGAATAGAGGGGTCAGAGCGATAGAACAGAGGATAGGGCATTTGCCTTGCACGTGGCCTACCCGTGACTGACCTGGGTTTGATCCCTGACATCCTATATGGCCCCCCCAAGCCTGTCAGGAGCGATTTCTGAGTAGAGCCAGGAGTAAGCCTTGAGTGTCACTGGGTATGGCGAGAAAAAAAGAGAGAGAGAAATAGAAAAAAAAAAAGAAGAGAAGAGGAGAAAGGGGAAAAAAAGAAGTGGAACAACAAGCAAATTGCGAAAATCATTGTGTCTCCAATGAGGTCGTTAGTCATTGGTGGAAGGTTTGGTAATCCTTGCTGCTAGGTGACCATTCTATTATAAAATAGGTGTCCTGATAGTTCCTACATAGCCTGCCAAATACCAGAAGGCTTGTCAACACACACACACACACACACACACACACACACACACCACTCCCCAGCAGTGGAAGCTGCAGAAACAGCCTGCAAAAGTCAAAAGCTGCACAACACTGGCTGAGGGGAACCTTGTAGAGAATAAAACCCAGAGAACTAACTTCAAAGCAGCCATACAAAGGCACCAAAGTCTGGGGAGGGGATGAGAACTAAAATTGCCAAAAGCCACAGAGGGTTGTGAAGTCAGCTGTGCTGCAGTAGCAAGGGACAGCAGCAGTGGTGACAGTGGAGACAGCAGCAGTGGTGACAGTAGTCACAGCGGGATTAGTGGCTCCTGGGGGTAGCAGAAGCTGTGGCAGCCAGAGCAACAGATGTTAGTGGGGACCCCTCTTTTTCTACGCAAACACCCCTGCAAGGTAAAGTCTATAAAAGGCTGAGGACTTAGAAGACCACCCCCCCACGTTTGTATAAATTTTCCACCTTTGTACCCTTTGCCCTCCAATTAAGTTACCCCTTAAGCCAAAAGATTTGACTGACTTTGAATCAAGATACCCAGTCTTTTTGCTTGTTTGTTTGTTTGTTTGTTTTTGGGTCACATGTGGCAGCACTCAAAGCTTGCTCTGCACTCAGAAATCACTCCTGGCAGGCACGGGAGACCATATGGGATGCCGGGATTCGAACCACCATCTGTCCTGGATTGGCTGCATGCAAGCCAAATGCCCTACCACTGTGCCATCTCTCCGGCCTCTAGACACCCAGTCTTGACCCTCATGATATTAGGATGTTACATACTCAGAGTCTGCAACTTAATTTTAAGTTCAGACCTCCATTTTGTCACTATGTGACCTTAATCTAGTCTCTTGGCCTTCCTATACCTCAATCTCATCAATAAAGTGTTGGAAGAATTGAATGGATTAGTACACACACTTAAAGATTATAGATTATAGAACCTGCTGCCATAGGGTTAAATAAGAAATAAAATTTCTTCAGATGGCTAAGATGAAGAGACAGACAGAGGTATGGCCTAGAAGGCTAGAGGAATAACCAGGGAGGTTTACAGTACCCAGAGGATAGTAATAGGATGAAACTGACCAGTTACACCCTAATGGAAAGGGGAAAAGGCCCAGGTTACTGCAATCCAGTGAAAATGGAATCCTGGAGAAACAGTAAAACTTCCAGAGGGAAGGTATAGAAGAAGCCGGGAGAAATATGCTGATTGCTCTTGCCTTCCAGCTCAGAGCTAAGCTGGACTCTTCCACTGGAGAGAAAAGAAGCAAACCTCAGGTGCCAATCTCTCTAGTCACCAGGCTAAGGAAGAATGTCAGAGATGAATCTGGCTGTGGAGAGGAGTCTGGAGACAATAACCAGACATTTGGTGATCGTTTCTTGAGCTGAAAGGGCAGCAGAGAAAGTCTTTACTGTCCAACAGTGTCTCCCAAAATGGGTACTATTGCCCACTCGGGGTGCTGGAATGATCCAAGGTCTTGGTAATAACCCTAGGTGCAACTATGGTATTTTCTGTTAGTTTGCTTAATTAAGGTACATTTCCATTGGGGAGCTGAATAATTATTTTTTCCTAAAAAGGTAGAGACAAGCCAAATAAGCTTGAGAAAAATTTATGCCTGTGAGCATCAGAAAGAGAACTGTTCCTCTCACCATCCCCATTCTGGACAAATGAAGGCACCTTCAAGAGATGTATAACCTCCGAGTGATGCACTTCAATGCTGCATGCAACTCTCCACTTAAAATGTATTAAAATTATTCTTGGGCCCTAGAGATAGCATGGAGGCAGGCATATGCCTTGCATGTAGAAGGAGGGTGGTTCAAATCCCGGCATCCCATATGGTCCCCCGCGCTTGCCAGGAGTGATTTCTGAGGGTAAAGCCAGGAGTAACTCCTGAGCACTGCTGGGTGTAAAACAAAACAAAACAAAGTATTAAAATTATTCTGAACAATTTTTAAAATCACTAGCTCCTGTGTATTTCAGTACTTGCTCTGTGCAAAACCTCTTATCTTTCCTGCTGATCTCAGTCTCTTTTCCACCTGGATACCAACGTGCATCAGAAAATAAAGCTCAAATTCACTTCAATTGCTAACTACCACATTCCAGAGCATAACTTGCAGCATACTTTGGGATTTCTTTCTTTTATCACTCTCTCCTCCCCCGAAAACTCTTTTCTTCTCCCTTATGAATGTTCAACAAAGAGCTCAATCTTCCACACTCCCACTTCCTACTTAAGTAGCCATTCTAGGTCATGTTTACATATTTGCCCTGTTTAACTAGCCTTGGAGCCTCCTCGCCTATCATCACTATTTAGAAGCTTAAGAGCAAGCAGAACTGTAAGATATATGTGCATGGCATATATGTGTGTATAAACGCACACCCACTCACAATAACACAATGGAATATAGCTGGGCTATAAGAGAAGCCAAAATCTTCCAATATGCTGCTGCATAGATGGATCTAGAGGGTATCACGCTGAGTAAATTCAGCCAAAAGGAGAACGGCACATGCAGAATGACCTGGCGAACATTTGGAATGTGAAGAAACATAGTGTGGGAATAACAAATGGCCAAGGACAACAGAACCTGAGAAGTAATTTATAGGACTGAGTTTATCAAGGAGTGGAGGTGTGGAGGAAATGGTGGGAGGGACCCCTGAAGCAATGGCGGGAGACACTCTGGTGGAGGTGTGGTATTGAAACTTTGTAGGCATAAAATCCTATTATTATAGGTAATCCTGGAACTTCATTATTTTTTAAAAAATTCTTTTTTTTTTTTTAAATTTTTTATTTGTAATTATGAGAACAAGGATGCAAAGAAAGAGGACAAGGTAAAGTTACAGTGGAAGGACAATACATAACATAATTTTCAGAAGTCCCCTTGCTGATATCCCAACTTTGAAATTTCATCCAAAGAACATTAAGATTGTAACACACTATAATATTTCTTAACAGCACACAAGGCAATCTAAAGCCATAAAACTTACATAACTCCTTAAACATTACAGGAAAAAATTCTTTTCATTCTTAAAAGGACCAGCAGAAGGTCCATTTTAGAAGGACCTTACTTTCTAGTAGTTTCCATTCCTCTTTTATATTATAGGTAAAAGTACCCAATGTCTCACTGATGACCCAGCCACCATGGACATATAAGCAGGTGGTACTTTCTCCTCCATGTTTTATCATTTCATCATGCCGTATTACAATAGCAAATGAAAATTATTAACCTTTAGATTCCCACCTGGCTGCATCTAACATTTTTTCGGATGTGCTGATATGCTTAGGTGCACTTGCGACTCTGTCTTCATTGCCATCATTGAGTTCCCCCCGCCCCGATCTAGGAATAGATACCCCTTATTAGATTTAATTGGACTTTCATCCTTATAACTCCCTTAAGTGCATTCTATATTCCTTTGGATTCATGCTTTCCATCACAGACATGTTATGCTCTAATTATAGGCACCATTTGGCTCTGTTCCCCCCCCCCCACTAAAAATCTGCTGAATGTTACTGTTGGGCTCCTGTGATCTCCTCCTGTTCCTCCCTCAGCAGTTTGATATTTTTCTTAAGCAAAAGCAATGCCCAAGGCAGATTGAAGATAGAAGTTAAAAGACACCATATAAGATCTGAGTGCACAAGACTTGGACAATTGATTTGAGTTCAAAGTTGGTTGGAAAGTAGCAGCACTCATTGAGCAGGCAGATAAAAGATAGTTGATAGATCTTTTTTGTTTAGTATCTTACTTTTCAGATAAGGAGAGAGGAAAAGACATGGACACACACAAAACTATTAGTGAATGTGATCATAATGTGATCACCAATTAAATAGTGTAAAGGAAAAGTTTCCCCTGAGTTTGCTGACTGCCCTGATCACTTACCCCCCTTCACAATTCTGGGAACTTAAGTTTCCCCTGAGTTTCCTGACTGCCCTGATCACTCACTCCCCTTCACAATTGTGGGAACTTGTAGACCCAGTTATAGTTTAACTTTCTTTCTGTTCCTACATGGTTTTAACCTGGTCATGTTAACCCTGTAAGCTTGCACCTGAACCTTGCAAAAATGTGATTGAGCAAATGCCAGATGTCATGTACTTCCTAAAGCAAATCAATCTACTGTACCTTTCTATTGTTTGAAATACTATATACAGCTTGTAAGCTCATGGCTCAGGGCTGGCAGTTTCTGGCTAATGCTGGATTCTAGCGCAGCCCCTGCATGCTTGTAAGAAAATAAACCCCCTGCTATTGCATGAGACTGTGGTCTTGGTGTCTTTGAACGGCGCATCATTCTCCTGGACTTAACAATAGAATATATCTTGTACTGATGAAATTGCATTAAAAACATATAAGGAGAGCATTTATCTTAATGAAAGATTAGTTTCTACTCAGGTAATTAGCTTCTACTTAGGTAATTTCCAATTCGGTTGCTTTGAATGAATTTTTTACTCTACTTCTTAAACTATCTGTTTCCATATGCATAACTTAGGTGGTTGAAAGTTGTCTTTTAAATTTGGGGGTGGATGGAGGAAGAGGTTGGGTCACCCAAGCACGGGAAGACTCCTGGATCTGTACTCAGAAATTGCTCCTGGCAGATTCAAGGGACCAAATGGGTTGCCTGAGATTGCATTTAGGTGGGCCAAGTGCAAAGCAAACACCCTACCTGCTGTGCTATGACTCAAGCCCCCTCTAATTTCTAAATCTAGTGTATTGTTTGCTATTTGGACTCATGATCCATCTACAACTTTTTAAAAGTTTTATTGTTATCTGAAGACATGTCTTAAGATGACATCGTAAGATGAAAATACTTTCTTTTTTTATTTTGATTTTTGGAGCCACCATTAGCTGTGCTCATGACTTGCTCCTGGCTTTTTGGCTCAGGGGTCATTTCTGGCAGAGCTCCAGGGATCCTATCAGTGATGGAAATTGAACTCAGGTCAACGACATCAAGGTAAATGCTTTGCCCACTGTATTATCTCTCCAGTTTCAAGATATAAACACTTTAAATGACCCAGGGACATACCTGACCGAGCGTGTTTTCCAACACAGTCTCGCTTCACCAAGCTACCTTTGTACAAATTTCCTAACCTAGCAACACAAACTAGTATGCAATTCCCAGACATAACAACAATGGCAGCAACAATAACAAAGGGGAGGAAAGAAGGAAAAAAGCTTTGTACAATGATAATGATATATGTGTCTCTCTTCCCAGTTTATCTTGTTTTTTCAAATTCAGGGTCTTTTTTGATTTCTATAACAACTCTATGACATAAACTAAGTAGAGGAGGCTGTGATGTGCATCTTGTAGATGGAAGAATGGAAAGGTTTGGGAGATTTAAGACTTTTTTTCATTGGTTACTCAGTAGAGCTAGAATTAGAATATTAATTGTTGGATCCTAGTTTATACTAAAAAAAAAAGTAATAGATTGGTCCATAAGTCATTGCTATCTTCATTCACTTATCTTTATTTTCATCAGTTTGTTCATTTTTAAATTTTTATTCATTCAATATATAGTGAACACTTTTTACTTGTCAATGTCTCCAAAGCATTAGAAATACAAGATAAATATATCACAATTAAGTCTAATCTGGTTTTCAGGCCTGACATATAAAGTGTTAAAAAAGAATTTGATCTTCAAAATCATCTTTATTTTGGATCTTTCTTGAAAAAATTGTCCAGAAAGGCATCAAGTACTATAGTCTTATGATGTTTTGAATTTAATTAGCTCCTTGGGCTACACTCCATTATGAGAAAGGGGGGGTCACATTTGCATACTGTGTATCATTAAGGAACTCAGCTTCTCCAGCTTCTAGTTAAGAGCAGGCTAATAGGGCCCGGAGAGATAGCACAGCGGCATTTGCCTTGCAAGCAACCGGTCCAGGACCAAAGGTGGTTGGTTTGAATCCCGGTGTCCCATATGGTCCCCCGTGCCTGCCAGGAGCTATTTCTGAGCAGACAGCCAGGAGTAACCCTGAGCACCGCCGGGTGTGGCCCAAAATCCAAAAAAAAAAAAAAAAAAGAGCAGGCTAATATTCAGGAGAGAAGTCAACTTAAATAACCAAGGCCACTTTAGCATACCTACCTCCTTTCCCTCTAAAATAGCCCTTTTCTAGAGGAAGACAGGAGAATCATACTCATGGACAGGAACAGAATAATTTTTCAGAGAACAACCTCAGGTTACATGTTATGTTAAGAACGACTCACAGGTCAAGGCATATTGATTCTGCCACCAGATCTGAACCATGCCTAGAATCATTTGATAACATTGATTCAAAAACCTCAAAAAAAATGAAATCACACTGATACACCGCCAGGACAATATATGCCAACACGGGGCCCAGAGAGATAGCACAGCGGCATTTGCCTTGCAAGCAGCCGATCCAGGACCTAAGGTGGTTGGTTCAAATCCCGGTGTCCCATATGGTCCCCTGTGCCTGCCAGGAGCTATTTCTGAGCAGACAGCCGGGAGTAACCCCTGAGCACCGCCGGGTGTGGCCCAAAAACCAGATAGATAGTATAGATAAATAGATAGATGATAGATAGATAGATAGATAGATAGTAGATAGATAGATAGATAGATAGATAGATAGATAGATAGATAGATAGATAGATAGATAGATAGATAGATAGATAGATAGATAGATAGATAGATATGCCAACATGGAAGGAGTATCCGGTGGACCACAGGCGACAACAAGGGTGAATAGCCACAGCAGTCGCACCTCGGCTTTGGTGACACTACGTGTCATGGGTCATGATTCAGGTTTCTAGTTGTTGTTTGTTTAGTTTTTTAGAAAACTTATCTTTTCATATTTTTGTCCTGATAAAGCAAAATCATTGGAGGATTGTTTGTTTAGATTTTTTTTCTTTTAACCAGTCTTAAACAGAGTCTTTGCTCCAATAGTTATATGCTTTTCCATTTTACTATAAATGAGCATTTTTAAATACATCTATTATAAAGTATAATCATATAATAAAAAATGAATAGATTATTACTTAGACTCTTCTTAACATTATTATCTTGAACACTGATTTCAATAAGACTTCACCTGCCTAATCCTAAGAAACCAGTTTCTTGAGATTATTAAAATATGTTTCCTACTAAGCAAAAGGAATCTGTTTTTTTGGCCAATATAAAGTCAAAAGTTACTCTGATATGGGGATCGGAGCTGGTAGGTCTTTTGCCGTGCACATGCCCAACCCATGTTCCATCCATTTCATCCATATGGTCCCTTGAGCCTGCCAGGAATGAATTCTGAGCTTAGAGACAGGGAATAACCCCTGAGCACCACCAGGTGTTCAGCAAAAACAAAAACAAAAACCAAGTTACTTTGATAACCTGTTAATAAAGAAGACTAATGGATATAGAGGGGAGGATTGTTGTGAAGCAGACACATTCATTACCAGATCCATCTATTGACTCACCACACCCTGATCACTGCATGATCAGTGTTTAGGTATATATAGGCCAACAGTTTCAGAGTCAACATAAGTGATCAGCACACTGGAGGAGAGAAAGGAGAAGAAGTGAAGAAGAAATGCCAAAAGCAGAGGGTGAGAAAGAACCACTCTTTAGTATTTGTATAGATAAACATAAAAATGTAAACTAACTGAAGTTAGAAATAAAGAAATAGTGAGACCACAGTGCTTAAAAACAATTAATCAAAAAGAAAGAAAGAAATGATGATTGCCAATTGTAATTGTAATTTCTAGTCTCATCTTTTATTTCTTGCGCTTGGAGATCCTCTCATTCTTACATTATTGCCTGGTTATGCGCTTCCAGAAACTGTGGAAGTCAAGGTGAAGGCCAGAAGGGCAGCATGGGCATATGCCAATTAAGGTTAGTGGGTGAGGAAGGAAATAACTTCTAAATTATTTAGGGGGATAAAGCATTTTCCAAGTTGAAACAAATTCAGAGCATATTCATCAGGCAATGAATTTTCTTCTTTTTAATTTGTGGTGCTCATACATTATTTATTTAAAGAATTATAATGAAAGGTAAACCAAGAAAGCAAATCTACCTGCATTCATTAGAATTTTTACCAAAAATCTTTAAGGTTGAAAGTTATCATCCTATTTTAATTTTTAAAACAATCATGGCACTCATTAAGTGATGAATTTTGACATATAAATATTGCACTAATCTTGTCTTCTTTCCACAGGGCATTTAACATAAGGGGAGGGGGGAATCATAGCTTGTGTTGAGGAAAGATTTGTATGACGGAATGACTAGATCTTATTTATTTAGTATTTATAATAAACAATCCATGTGATGTGGAGAACTTTTAGCTTCAGAAAAAAAGGATAAATTGAGTCCCGAGGCTTAAGATCAGTGGAAGAAAACAAAATGGTACAGTCCCCTTCTGACATACTAGCTCTTTATCTGGTATTCTCTGAGATTACTGCCTTTCATCAAAGAGCCACCTAAAATCCAGACTCAGACATATATTTAAGAAAAGGGGTCCATCTTGTTGCTTACTGGGTTTTTATAAAAGATGAACCTCATTTCCATAGTAGCCTAAATGATACTCTATCACCCTTAAGCTACATGCCTATTTATCATTTTCTTATCAGCAGCAACTGGGGTGAATGGAGAGATTGGCTGAAGTAAAAGAGAGATGGAAGAGGAGGAAAGGAAGTTCGGTAGAAATCACCTACAGGTTATGACCTTCAACTTGATAGATGGACAAAGAACCCTATATGACAGATTCAACACTAAGGAGTTACGCCTATAATTACCTTTTAAACCCAGAAGGGCAACATAAAACAAAACTGAAAACAAAACAGAGAAAGTCAACACATTTTCACTTAGAGATCTTGAGTTTTCTTTCTTTAATTTTTTTATTGAATCACTGTAAATTACAAAGTTACAAAATGATTCATGATTGCTTTTCAGTGAATGTTCCAACACTTATTCCCCAAACCTGCGCCCACTTCCCTCCGCCAATGTTCCCATCTGCCTCTATGACAAGTACTTTTTCCTTTTTTCCTTTTCAGAGACTTTGGTGTACAATCCTGTTCCTGATATGGTATCACACACATCATTCAAACCTCCTTTCAGTGCCCCATTTTCCAGGGTCTCCACTTCCATTCACCATTGTCATAGTGTTCTCTTCCCTAACCTTTCCTCTCACTGCCCCCCTCCAATGGAGATCATTTTACTGCTGATCTGTTCTCATGTTATTTTTTTTTTATTTCTGTAAACTTTGAGAATTTGTTATTCCCCTACAAATGTTACTCTGTGTAACCTTCAGGGATTTTTGTTGTTGTTGTTGTTGTTGTTGTTGTTGTTCATACGGATATTTCCTTAAATTCCACATATAAGAGCAATCATTTGTGTCTCTTTCTCTCACTCTGATTCACTTCTCTCAACATGGTATTCTCCAATCTAACAAATTGCACGGCTTCATCTTTTCTTAGAATTAAAAATATTCTGTTGTGTGTGTGTGCCTGAGTTTCTTTATCCAGTCATCTGTTCTTTGGTCATCCGGTTCTTTACCCATTCACTGCTGGTGGAGGTCTTAAATTTCTAGGAGATACTTAGTATTTTCATACTGAATTCTTTTTTTTTTTTTCTGGTGCATCTTTTTAGCTGATTAGATGCATATATTGGAACTTTTATTGTGGAACAATTGTTTCAAAAGAAGTGCAAAAACATTGTTAATACTTAGATCCAACTATGCTACCAGATCATTTTACAATCTCTAACGAACCCTCACTGCCTGAATCTCCTCCTTCTGTCATCTCAGAGGCTGCTAAAGGAGAGAAAATTGGTAAACTATACCAAGCTTTTAGGAATATGGCAGCTAAGAGCACAGCCTACTAGCCATTTTTAAACATTGCTTTGCTCCTGTTTGGAATAACCTTTCTTCTATCTCCTATTCACTCTGCAAATTTTTTTTTTTTTGGTTTTTTGGGTCACACCCGGCATTACTCAGGGGTTACTCTTGGCTATCTGCTCAGAAATAGCTCCTGGCAGGCACGGGGGACCATATGGGACACCGGGATTCGAACCAACCACCTTTGGTCCTGGATCAGCTGCTTGCAAGGCAAACGCCGCTGTGCTATCTCTCCGGGCCCTCTGCAAATTTTTAATTGCTTATTTTTTATTTAATACTCAGCCAATACTCTTCCCAGAAGCTATCCCTAAAACCCTAAATGGCTCTTCATTGATTTCCTTATTTCAGTTATCAAGTTTCTCTTTGTATTTGTTTGTTTAAGTAGACTACCCCTTTGGAGTCAACTGCAATATTCTTTCAATTTTGTAACTCCAAATCTTTGTCATCAGCATCAAATGTGCTCATCTAATGAATAAATGAATAAACTTGAATAGTTCTCTCTAGTCATCTTGCTAAGCAAATGACACTAACAAGGACAAGCTTTATATTCGTTCGTTAGTCAGTTAGTACAAAGGTTGCCAGCTTGATAGTGGAAGCAAGTCAGTATCTCACAAATGCATAAAATATTCAAGAGGGAAGACAAAATCATAAAAAAAATATTACTGCACGCTCATTCTGATTGTAGAAATTATATAAATTCAGTTCCACACTGTGTTGGAGCATTGTCTTTGGGTGAATGGTATGTATAGAGTCATGTCACACACACACACATACACACACACACACTCATAAAGCTTCAGTCTTATCCTGAATTCAAAGTTCCTTTGTATTTCCTAAAATACTGAATGCATTCCAAAAGGCACATAAACTGCATATTAGGATCTCCTACTTCTAAGAACTTAGCATATTTTATTGGAGTCAATCATGAGTATTTAGGTAATTTATCCCATTTAACTTACTTAAATATTTCCTTAGTTTAATTGGAAAATCCAGCAGAGAAACACACCATGCCCTGTTATCGTGAATGACAATAGACTCAACATACACAGTTCACCTTTGCCTAGTCTGCAGTCTCTCCTAAGCATGAAATAAATGGTGATAGTCATCACAAGGACAAATAAACCTAAGGACTCATTAGACAGATAACCTTGCTGAATCTCTAGGATCCTTCCAGCTCATGTATGCAGACATGACATTGCTAGGGATAAGGAAAAGAGCTCAAGAGTTTCCTGTATTCACAGTTGTTATATGGAAGTTGATAGGCAGTGACAAAGACCATCCAAGGTCGCCAACTGTCTGGAGGTATCTAGTTATTTATTTTTTTAAGTAGTTAAATATTGCTTTTATTCCCAGAAAGATAAGAGGTGTTGTGTATGAATGTGTGTGTGATGGAGGAGTACCTGGAGATCATTAGAGACTCTTTAAATTAGAGTAATGTAAAGATATATTGGAAGAGCTTGCACAGTAAAAGCAGGAGGGGAAGAAATCACATACTGCTTTTGATGATACTGTAATTATAGGTCCCCTGAAAAGCAGCTAATTACCACTTACTATTTGGTAGCCTAGGGGTAATGAACACAGTAGCTTTTCTCATTAATTAAAGTTGGCAGAATCCTAGAAAGATCCCCATGGCGTGCCTCTGACATCTTTGTTTAACAATAAGGGAGTGTTTGTTTATTTTTTTATGGCTTACTCTTGGTTTAAATCAGAGGATGATAAGATAGTCAAAGGAAAATCCTTGAAGGAAAGTCCATTTTTTCCCCATGAGCACTGTCTCACTCAGGACTTCACCTGGCACAGATCAATTCAATTATGATTCATTTTGCCATCATAGTCTGCATGAATCCTTGGATGTTAAAAATATAACAGAAACAAACGTCTCTATTCATTGCAGCACTATTCACAATATACTAAGACAAGAAACACTCCCCCAAATGTCCAATAACAACGGATTAGATGATGAAACTATGGAAAATTACTGAGCTATCAGAAAAGGTGAAATCATCCAACTTGCAACTACATGGATGGAAGTGAAGGAAATCATGCGAAGTGAAGTCAACCAGAAAAATAAAGATGAATATAGAATAATCTCCTTCATCTGAGGGACATAAAGAATCATGATAGGGGAAAACTGCGTGGCCAAAAGCAACAAAATCTAAGAAACTGATCTACAGAACAGAGCTTACCAAGACAGTGAAACATGGGGAGTGGGGTGAGGATAGTGAGACAGAGGAAGGATAAGGAGGGGAACCCTTAAACAATGGTGGAAGGAAATGGGCACATTATTGGCTGGCCTAGTACTGGAATGTTGTGTGCATAAAAGCTGACCATTGAGAATTCAAAACTGTAAATCACGGTGGATTTTAAATAAAATTAATATTAATTAATTAATATTAATGCAGATCTAGTTGTGCAGCTCAACTTCAGTTCTCTCAATCCTTCTCCCAAAGTTTTCACCAGTACTCTAGCTTAAGACATAGAGGGGTTAGAAAAGAAAGTTTTTAAAGTTGTTCACACCAGCAAGACATGAAAAATTATGAGCTCACCAGGCATGGGAAAGAACTGTAGGAGTGGAGATTCTATTGGAGGTTTAGAAACCAGACAGTTTATCCTGAACTAACTGTATCCCTAAGTCCAACATTTTTTTTTTTTTGGTTTTTCAGCCACACCCAGTGACGCTCAGGGGTTACTCCCAGCTATGCACTCAGAAATTACCCCTGGCTTGGGGATCATATGGGACACTGGGGATCAAACCGCCATCCCTTCTAGGATAGCATGGGCAAGGCAGATGCCTTACTGCTCTATGCCACCACACTGGCCCAAAGTCCAACATTTTTCACAGTAACTCAGGTTGTAGCAAATAAAGCAAGTGCATTTAAATTAATTTTTTCCTTTTTCTTTTCTTTTTTTTTTCTTTTTGGTTTTTGGGTCACACCTGGCAGTGCTCAGGGGTTACTCCTGGCTCTGTGCTCAGAAATCACTCCTGGCAGACTCAGGGCACCATATGGGATGCGGGGGCCACTGTCCTTCTGCATGCAAGGCAAACGCCCTATCTCTATACTATCTCTCCAGCCCCATTTAATTTAATTTAATTTAATTTAACTTAATTTAAATGGATTGCCAGGCCAAACTGGAGGACCTCCAGAACTGCACATGGCAATACTCAGGGAATCACATGTTCTTAAGGATCTAACTGGGGTGTCTTCATTCAAGGCATGTGCATTAGCTCTGCATTTTTGTGTGTGTGTGTGTGTGTGTGTGTGTTTTGCTTTTGTTTTCGTTTTTGAGTCACACCCAGCAGCGCTCAGGGGTTACTCCTGGCTCTATGCTCAGAAATCACTCCTGGCAGGCTCAGGGAAACCATATGGGATGCCAGGATTTGAACCAATAACTTTCTGCATGCAAGGCAAACGCCTTACCTCCATGCTATCTCTCTGGCCCCAGCCCCTGCATTTTTATGCCAGGCCCTATATTAAATTATTTTAAACTAGAAAAGGGCACCATTTTCACATGTAAGTTTTTGCTGCCTTAATTTAAGCAGATTTAAATATCTCCCAAAAAATTAAATAAATATCTCCCAAACAAAGTGAAGGGCATAAAATAAAATAAATATACATTTATCTCCTTTTCTATATTCTGGAAAAAATATTTTAACCATTAAAGGCTGTCAGTTTTAGTTCAGTTTTATTTTAGAAAGTCCTTTTTAAGGTATATTGACTAGGTTTATCTTGATAAACAGGCATTAATTGCTACTAGTTTCTAAACCAAAGAATAATTGAATGTAAATCATCTGTCATGTGTCAGCAAACAAGACAGTAAAGGTTTCTATGTTATGTGTGCTAAGGAAAATGTACGCTCTCTTTTTTCATCTGCCATGTGTTTCAGTTAGGAATCTGAGAAACAGAATTGCTAATAAGGAAAGAAGATCAACTGGCTGGTCTAGCCAACTTGCCTTCTGATCCATGATACAGACACTGCATTCTAAGACATGCTCCTAAGAAGAACAATACATAAATGTTATCCCTGTTCCACAAACAATCAGACTCTTGGGAGTTTACTCTGTTCATCCAAATGGATGAGACAACAATTAATGTAGAAACCAGAAGAAAATAAATGTTTGGGAAAATCAGGCTCAGCATTGGCAGTAGCTTGTAAGCTTGTAGCTGTGTTCTGGGAAATAGTGCTCTGCTCTACTTTGAAATCCCAGAAACTTGTTCTTTGTATTTGAAGTTGACATGAACCAAAATGCAGATGTGCTTGGAACTCCTCCAGAATACGGTGAATATAGTTGTAAGAAACAGAATTTGGGCATTTCATGGAATTCCTATCTGAAAACTTACGTGTATGGACAAGTTAATACCAGAAAGAAGCTTTGTGGCTCTGAAACAAGAGCCTGAGGCTTAAATCAATAAAACAGTTAGGTAATTGAAGCATAGATAAATTAAAATATTAAAGTAAAAAGTGTATTATAAAATTTAGTACATATTGTATAAATAAGGAATATAATTTTAATAACATTTACATTTTTATGTATAACATTTTCTAATTTTCACTTAAAATCTGACTAAATATATTTATAGAAAAACATAATACAAAATAGTCATACATATTTTGCATGCTATAATGTAATATATATATATATATTGGGGGGGCCACAATTGGCGGTACTCAGGGGTTAACTCCTGGCTGTCTGCTCAGAAATAGCTCCTGGCAGGCATGGGGGACCATATGGGACACTGGGATTCGAACCAACCACCTTTGGTCCAGGATCGGCTGCTTGCAAAGCAAACGCTCCTGTGCTATCTCTCCGGGTCCATGTAATACATTTTTAATTTACAGCTGCCATGTAAAAATCTTGATAGATTGCTTTTAGTTATGAGATAGGACATTCCACTTTTGATAAAGTTTTACAGTCAGAAGATAATTACAAATCACTTCTCTGCTACTACAAAATATATCTACATATATTTAAATACCCATCATATCAAGAGTTTCTTTTAATAATATCGTTATTTAAGCACCATGATTACAAACAATAGGTGAGAGAAATAGAATGCCTGTCTCACATTCAGGTAGAGGGTGGTGGAGGAGGGAGATGGGGGCGTTGGTGGTGGAAATGTTGCATTGGTGAAAGGGGTTGTTCTTTTCATGACTGACTGAATATATTTAAGAATGAACTGAACATGGGGCTGGCGAGGTGGCGCTAGAGGTAAGATATCTGCCTTGCAAGCGCTAGTTAAGGAAGGACTGTGGTTCGATCACCCTAGCATCCCTCACCAAGCCAGGGGCAATTCCTGAGCGCTTAGCCAGGAGTAACCTCTGAGCATCAAATGGGTGTGGCCCGAAAAACAAAACAAAACAAAACAAAAAAAAGAATGAACTGAACAAATAAAATGACCAACACTGAAAACATTCATTTCAATCAAGTGATCCTTTTAATTAATTAATTATTAAATTATTTATGCTGTGCTGGGGATTGAACTCAAGGTCTCACTATGCAAGCCCTGTGTTCTACCACTGAGTCACCTATCCAGGTCTCTAAGTAACCATTTTCAAATATTAGTCAACGATAATAGCCACATGTATTTAGTATTTGCATATGCAGATTCTATTATGAATTTTTTTTTTTTGGTTTTTGGGTCACACCCGGCATCACTCAGGGGTTACTTCTGGCTCTATGCTCAGAAATCGCTCCTGGCTGGCTCTGGGGACCATATGGGATGCCGGGATTCGAACCACCATCCATCTGCATGCAAGGCAAAAACCCAAATACCATGCTATCTCTCCAGCCCCTATTCTGAATATTTTAATGTATAGGTTTGGGGTTTGTATTTTTCTTGTTTGGGGATTTAGTAAGCACTTGGTAGTACTCAGAAATTGCTCTATGCTCTACGGCTCAGGGATCATTCCAAACTGTGGTGTTTGGGGGACCATATGTGGTGCTGGGGATTTAACCCAACTTGGCTGCATGCCATGCAAGCACCTTATTTGTTTTATTATCTCTCTGGTTCTTTGTATTTGTTTATTAAATACTATGCACATAGTCTCATTCTGGTCTGTAAAAATAGATGCCAAAGTGTAACCGACAGGTATTAAAAATATATGAAATATCAGTTTGATAGCTAGGCTAACAGTCATTTTATTTACTTACTTTAATGACAACCTTATGGTTGATTGACAATAAATGCCCAAATCAATTAGATCTATATTCGTCTAAGGAAAGCCATCATAGACTAAGAATTTTGTGCTGTTTAAAATACATTAGGAGTTTTAATTTGCAAAACTTTTATTATTAGAGGTAATATGATTAATAATAAATGTTATTTTCATAAGCCACATAAAATTAAAATATTTAAGTATAATTTTACTATCTAGAAGATATGCGTACCTATTTACATAAATATTCACTATTGATATTCATTGAAGTATTTGGCTAATGTTACAAAAAATAAAATATCTTATCTGAGCAACTGGAAAAAATCAAGACCAGAATTTAACTTTTTTTTTTTTTTGGTTTTTGGGTCTCACCCGCAGTGCTCAGGGGGTTCTCCTGGCCCCCTGCTCAGAAATTGCTCCTGGCAGGCTCGGGGGACCGTATGGGATGCCGGGATTCAAACCAATGACCTTCTACATGAAAGGCAAGCGCCTTACCTCCATCTATCTCTCCGCCCCCCCAGAATTTAACTTGCTAAATTTCAAGAATATGAAATGAGTGACAATTTCTATTTTTCATTAAGTTTGAATAATTTAAATGTGTATGACACAAAAATGTATATTATGGCCACAACAAAAATGTGACTATCCCATTACCACATTTCACTGGACCCTTTCAGCCCATGATCCTCATCCTTTAGATAAACTCACATTTATAGTCAGATTCTGAGGGTTTGTTTTCATTGAGTAAAAGGAATTTGTCTAGTGCATTTGTTTCTTGTTATACAGTATATTAAATCAGTTCTTGGTTGCTTTCATCTTTCTGAGAGCTTTTGTTAAGTATAGGCCCTTATAGTTCCATTAATGTTATAGCAAAAACAAGAGTTCATCTTTTCTTGTGATGTTGACAGTCATAATTGTAGTGCAGTGAACAGAAGTGTGTGTATATAGTTTTTGGAATTGCTGATTTTGAATTCTTTACATAATGCCTCTGAGTACAATTGTGGACTCACATGGTTGTTCTACTTTAATTTTTTTGACAAATATTGATACTAATTTCCTAAATAAAATAGGCGAACCAGTTACTATTCCCACGAATGATGAATGAGGTTTCCTTTTGCTCCAAATCCCTACCAGCACAGGTGGTTTCTTTTTGTTTGCTTTTGGTTGGGATTTTTTTTTAAACCAACCCAGCTGTGCGCAGGACTTACTCCTGGTTGTGTGCTCAGGGATCACTTTCTAGTAATGTTCAAGGACCATAGGCAACATGGGAGATCGACAAGAGCCTCAACCCCTGTAATATCTTTCTGACCCCTTATTTCAGATCTTTTTGTTATAGGCCTTTTTCACTATTATGAGGTGACATGTCATTGTCATTTTGATTTATAGTTCATTGATGATCAAAGACAATGAATCTTTTTTAATGTATCCTGGGCCATCTATGTTTTCTTGGGGGAAAGTATCACATCAGTTGTTCTCCCAACTTTTGAATCATATTTTATTATTGTTGTTGAGTTTTGTGAGTTCTTTATGTATGTTGTCCTTGGAAATACTGTAAAATTTTCTGTCCTTAACCAAAATATATTTTTATTTGGGGGGAAATTTTCCTTCATCTTGCAATTTTTAGTTTGATGCAATCCTATTATTATGCTTTTATTTCTGTATGTCATTGAAGTCAAATCTCTGAATACACTATGGAGGGTATTTCTCCCCATTTTGTAGTTATCCATCATTTCACTTACCTATGTGAGTGAGTTGATCATGTCTCTCTGAGGATAGGTATTCCAGAGAGCACCCAATGGAAGCTCAACTTCTAGATTTTGTTAGGAATCTCCATATTGTTCTCTAAAAAGAATAGACCAGTCAACATTCCCACCAATAGTGAATGAGAGTTCTTCCGTTCTCCCCACATCCACACCAGCACTGGTTATTCTTGTTCTTTATAATGTGAAATCCACTGAAATTTTGTAGAGATTTAATTGATTCTGTAAAATGCATTTCACAGGACCGTTATTTTAACCATGTCCATTCTTCCAATTTATAAACATGAAATATATTTCTCATTCCCTTATGACTTTTGCTTCTTTTAATGCCTTTCCCCTCTTTTGCTCAAAATGCTTAATTCCCTTGATGAAATTCTAAATGATATTGTGTCCTTCATATCTTTTTCTCCTGGTTTGGTGTTTGTATATAGAAATGCAACAGAAATATATATTTTATATTGTAACAATTTTAATATTTTTATTTGGCTTATAAAAATTTTTTTTGGTTTTTTGGGCCACACCCATTTGATGTTCAGGGGTTACTCCTGGCTAAGGGCTCAGAAATTGCCCCTGGCTTGGGGGGACCTTATGGGATGCCGGGGGATCAAACCGCGGTCCTTCCTTGGCTAGTGCTTGCAAAGCAGACACCTTACCTCTAGCGCCACCTCGCCAGCCCTTAGCTTATAAAATTTAGGTTGAAAAATTTACTTAACACATATTGTCCACATATATGAAGCTTTGTTTTATGTATTGCTTCCTTAGTGTTCTACTTTTCACTTTTGGTACTTTAACTATAATGTGTCTTTGTGTGTATCTGGTCTGGTTTATTTTATTTATTTTTATATTTTATTTATTTTTAAAGATTCTATTTATTTATTTATTTATTTATTTATTTTTGGTCTTTGGCCACATCTGGCAGCACTGCAGGGTTACTCCTGGCTCTACACTTAGAAATTACTCCTGACAGGCTCAAGGAATCATATAGGATGCCAGAAGTCAAACCTGGGATCTTCCCAGGTCTGCAGCATACAAGGCTCTACCACTGTGCTATCACTTCAGCCCCTGCTCTGGCTTACTTCAATTGGAATTCTTTGTGCTTCTTTCAGCTGGAAATCTATTTCTTCCTCAGTTTCCAGAAGTTCTGTAATTTTTCCCTTCAAATAAGTTTCTTCCTTTTCATGTTTTCTTTTTCTGGAACTCCTGTAATGTGAATATTATTCCTCTGGATGCTGTTTTCTATGTCTCATTTTTTTTTCACTTTTTAAGATGATTTTCTGCTTTTTGGAATAATTTTACCTCCTTTATTCTCTTCTATTCTGTCAGTCTTCAGCATCAATCATTTTGCTGTTGAGCACCAATTCTCTTTTCTTTTAGTTCAGCTACAATGTTTTTTAGGAGCTACAGTACACTTTTAGCTTTTTGATTTCTGTTTAGGTTTCACTGTGTCCTTCCTGATGTTCTCTTCCACTGCTTTCCTCATGTCAGTGAGGACCATCAGTGCTGTCAGGATTTTAAAACACTTTAAAGTGTTCATCAGGAAGTTTAGAAAACTTTGATGTGCCTAGGCGTCTTCTCAGGTTTCATCCATCAATGCAGATGAATTCCACCATTTTTTCCTTCATGCCTAGTGCTACATGAGGGTTCATGTCTAGTTCATGTTCTCATGTTCAAGCAGACACCTGATTCATAATCACACATTCTGGGCAGTGTCTATGGTTTCTGAATTTGATTAACCTAAAAATTATTGAGAATTTATGGTCTTGAGTGCCATGTGGCAGGTACAGACCAAAGTAGAGCAGATCAAAATAGTGATTCAAAGTTCACTGTTCCTGGTACTCAGAAGTAGCTATGCTATTGAAGTCAAGTGGATCTGGATCTGGGAAGCAACAAATTCACAATCAGTTCATAGTGCCCAATAGCAATCACAATTCCAGTCAAATTGCATGGCTTTACCAAAGAATGACATTTATTAGAACTGTAGTACCAAGATCAAGTAGACTTGGGTAGCACACCTGACAGTGCTCAGGGACTACTCCTAGCTCTGCACCCAGGAATTAATCTTGGAAGTACTCAGGGGAACCATATTGGATGCCAAGGATCAAATCTAGGTTAGCTGCATGAAACTTAAGCTCCCTGCCCACTGTACTATCACTCCAATCTCTTGGAAAGCATCTTAAGGCATAAGGTTGTAAGTATTGTGCAAGACTTATGACACCAAGTTTGAGTAGAATCGAACTGCAACCTGCTATTTAAACCCATAGGTCCTAGGAGACCTGTGCTCCAAATTTGGTAAGATCAATGCAGTAACCAGTGATCTGAACTTATAAGTTCCCAGAGGCATTCATGTCAAGTTTGAACAAACCTGGAAGTTGACTCAAATTTCAGGATTGTCTTGGGAGGCTGTAATGACAGTATAGTATGTAGGGCATTTGCATTGAATGTGTTCTATCTGGATTCAATCCCTAGTATTGCATATGGCTCCCAAGAACACCAGGAGTTAATCGTCAGTACCAAGCCAGGAATAATGCCTGAGAACCATCAGGTTTGGCCCAAAATGCCTGGGCATATCTCTGCATCAGGTTTGAGAAGCCTGTGTAGTGACTTACACTGTATTCTATAAGTGTTCAGAGGATTTTCTGTGGATTCGTCTTTAGTCAACTAGGCCTAAGGATGATCTGAAATACAAGATGTCAAGTGCTTGAAAGTACCTGTGCACCAAGTTCCAGAGGGCCTGTGTGGTAGACAAAAAACTCATGGATATTTGAGAACACCTCTGTATCTGATTTGGCTGGGCCTAGAAGTCAACCAGGGATGAATACTTAGGAGACACAGTTACAGATCTGTGGTTAATTCAGACAGATTTCAGCAGCAATATAGGGTTCAAATTTGTAACTGTCCAGAAGTATCTATGCACCAAAATTGAGAGGGCCTAAATGGCAACCAGGTGTTAAAAAATGGCAATGCCTAGCAACAAACTTCAGGCTATCCTGGCAGTCTCACAGGCTTGAGAAACTTACTTGTTTAGAAAGGACTAGAAAGAGGGTACAGAAAGTAAGGAACTTGCCTCAAACACGAATGACCCTAGCTCAATACCACCACATAGATCCCCCAGGCACTCCCAGGAATAATCCTAAATACAGAGCCAGGAATAAGCTTTCAGCACCACCAGATATGCCCCAAACAACAACCCCCATCCTCCAAGCAAACAAATAAACACACATAATAAAACCTCAAAACTAAAGGGAAAAGGTGAGGGTCACAATTAGAGGGTCCCCTGGATAAATAACTATACTTTGAGATGTCCATATAGTAGTTTAGGGGTACAGCTTGCTTAAAGCAATTAGATATGTACTGGCAGGAGCAAGTCCTTTTTGTTTGGTTAGTAAAAACAAATTCCTCTCGGTCTTTAGTTAGCTCAGCAATTAGCTTGTGGAACTTATTTACCTTCAAAATATGTCTTAGGGTTTGCTCATGGCAACTGGAATCAAATATGGCAACCACCAGAAAGGTCCAGAGTGACATCTACCAATGAAAACATCCTGTTTATATCATATTTTTCTTCCCATTCCAGTATTTACAAGTGTTGGAAAAATCCCCACAGCTGGTGGGCTATTACTCTTAATGAAAGAATCATGCAGCAGGGCTGGAGTTCAGGAAAAGCCTGTTTATTTCTCCAAGCCAAGAAGGAAACAAACACTCCAATAGGAGAAATTCAAAAACAACTGAGAAGGCAGTGAGGCAAGACACTGGAAATGGTGATTCTGTAGTGAACTGAGCTAGTTTTCTGGTTCAGGGACAATTTTAGACAATCAAATTTGTCTCATTTGGGGCCTATGGTTGGCACCAGGCCTTTCTAAGGTAAACTGTTAGAATTAAAGGTCTTTGTTCAGTGTCCTGCCCTGTGACAGGAGGAAAGAGCCAACCTGCAGCCCGGTTAAGGTAGCTGTAGTAGCAACAGCAGCAGAAGCTGGATCCACCTGAAAACCATGCACCAACTCTTGACAAACAGCAAGGGTGAATTAAGTATCAACAACAGTAAAGTAGAGACCTGTTCGTTATTCCTTGCCTGTTGGGGTTTCAAGCACATCTCTGGGAATAATCCAAATTTTTATATTTATTTTGCAATGGTCACAGGAGAATACAGGTTGTTCTTATTTAGACATTTTGAGCTGGCAGTGATTTAATGTTTTTCCGGGGGTGTGAGGCAGGGAGGACAGTAAAGTTGGGCCTCAACAGGCTGTGCTGTGCTCCGGGCTTATTCCTGGCTCTGTGCTCAGGGATTACTTTTGGCAGTAGTTGTGGGGGAGACTCTTTGTGATGCCAAGAATCAAACTTGGGTAATCATCAAAGCAAGGCAAGTGCCTTAGCTGCTATGTTATCTCTCTGGCACCTGATTTCGTATTTTTAGAGATGAAAAGTACAGGAAATTTTTTTCTCATTTTTTTTCAACTACAGTCTTAGTCTGTTTGTTCCCTCTTACTTAATTTGTTCACTCTTATTGCTTCATTCATACTTTGAATATATATTGGATGTAGTATGCATACAAATATCTGATTTTAAAGAAGAGACAATGTCTTGCATCTTAAAAAATGACATTGTAGGTAGACGGTGAGCCTGGGCAAAAAAAAAATGACAGTGTAATGAAACAGGGGACTCTAACACAACCTGGACTCTCTTATGATATGATTTTTGCAGTTCTTTCATTTAAAATTACTGTATGCCTAGGAACAAAGATATGTCAACATTACATTGTTCTACCAAATAAATGAAACAAATCACTACTTTTGTTATTACTCAACATTATCTTGTGTCCTTTTATTCTACATATTAGTTCATTTGTTAGATTGAAATCACAAGCTGATTTCATTTTTTTTTGTATATGAAAACATTTATCCCAATGTGTGCTGGAAATTTACTCAATAAAAGAACAAAAATTACCCCCCACGTCAAACAAACAGACCTGACTGTCTTGACACAGACATCCATGGAATATTATATATCATTTTTTTCAACAATGGCTAACATGTTGTCTCATGACTCTCATGCTCTCATTAATTATTTCCACATCACAGGAGTTCTTTGATAATAAAAGGTCTCAGTATCCCCAGCTCTGACCCTTTACCACTAATATTTCAAACAATCTCTATAATTCCCTCTTCTGCTCGTCCCTCTTCTATATCTGTAAAATGAGTCAATCTTCTTCACTAGACCTTCTGAATTAACTTTTGCACTAGAAATACACCCTGTCAGTTCAGAAGATTTTTATTAAATTCTTGGAAGGTTTATGTCAACTATCTCTCCACACCTGAATTCAAAGTAATTTCTGCTAATTACATACATTTTTGATATTTTGTTTTATATTCCACTCTGCAAAGTGGATGGCCCAGACAATAAGAAGTCACTGAGCAGGAATAAACATATCAGGGACTAGTAAACCAATATTGGTTGGCTCGTATTTTGAGTATTATGGGTGTTCCTAAAAGATAATCTTAAAATAATAACATAATTAGAAAAATAATATTGCTATTTGAGAGTTAAATATAAGTTCACTACAGTGAAAACTTCGAAGTATGCTTATTTTTTATTTTATTTTATTGAAACTATTGTGTTCTACAAAGTCCTTCATAGTTAAATTTTATATATACAGTGATTCAGGCTCATTACCACCACCAGTGTTAACCTCCTTCCACCAATGAAACCAGAGGGCATCCCATACCACCACCCTTTGCCCCCTGGCCTGCTAGAATAACAGGCCCATTTAAGTTTAGAATGTTGAAGTTTCAGTCTCTTGATTTCTCTGGTCATTGACTTTGGCTTGTATATTTAGTTCTGTCCTTATTTTTCCTTCACCAATGCATCTGAGACCACTTGGCCCCTGGCCCCCAGCCTTTCTTTATTTCTTTCTTCTTAGTTTTATAGAAAAAAAATGCAGAAATATGTAATCCATGTCCCAGGGTTCTATGAAAAAGGTGGGAGCCTCTATTTAAAAGATAAGAAATTTAAAAAAGAAAAGAAGAAAAGGTGGGGGGTGGCAGGGTATTTTTGTTTTTGTTTTGCTTTTTGATTTTTATATTTTGTTTGTTTTGCATAGGTGCCACAAAAATTGGGGAAAATACAAAGAAAAAATGTTGGCCTTAAAAAAGGGTGTCCCTACTCATAAAGCATCCTGTCATAAGACTAACTACAGGCTACGGGCAGACTAAGTTGTCTAACCCCAAAGTCTTTCTTTGTGGTCTCAATAAAAGTTCTTCTCAGGGTCCAGAGAGATAGCACAGCGGTGTTTGCCTTGCAAGCAGCCGATCCAGGACCAAAGGTGGTTGGTTCAAATCCCGGTGTCCCATATGGTCCCCTGTGCCTGCCAGGAGCTATTTCTGAGCAGACAGCCAGGAGTAACCCCTGAGCAACGCCAGGTGTGGCCCCAAAAAAAAAAGTTCTTCTCAATCACTGTTGTTGCAGTCAGGTTTCTATAGTTAAAAATCCTGGTTTCTGCACACATCCTATGTCAAAGTCAGAGTGTCACAGAGTGTCTTCTGGTTTCATCTCACTGATAGGTGGCAATGCAGAGAACCCTTCCCTAAAAGCACATTGTTTTTGTTTCCAAGTCATCAGGACTTATTTACATAAAATTTATTAATATAAAATGTATTTATTAATACATTAATATATGTGTTAATATTATATAATATATTAACATTTATTAATATATTAACATATATAAGATATAATACATTTATATTCCTTTCTTCTTAGTTTTATAGAAAAAATGCAGAAATATGTAATCTGTGTATATATAATATATAATGCATTTATATATTAAGCTTTCCTTATTCCCAACTTCTTTAGAAAAGTACAGAGAATGGGTTTGGGTATGACTTCTATCCAAGGGCAGGTGTCTGTTCCCAGTACAAACACAACTCTAGTAGAGAGAATAAGACATTGTTCTACCTCTTCCCTTGACTTTATTCTACTTTGATATAAAATTTTATCAGAAAAAGATCTAACTGTAAAATTATTCTTTAAAACATAGTGCTATTTGGGGCCAGAGAGATAAGGCATTTTTGCCTTGCTTGCAGTAGAACGGTGGTTCGAATCCCAGGATCCCATATGGTCCCCGAGCCTGCCAGGATCGATTTCTGAGTGTAGAGCCAGGAGTAAACCTTGAGCACTGCCAGGAGTGACCCAAAAACAAAAACAAAAACAAAAACACATAGTGCTATTTAAATGTAATATGCCTAACAATAAGTATATATTATATACTTATATATAGCTTTTATTATTAATAATAGAAAATACCTAATGTTCCAAGTATTGTAAGTGATGTACAGTTCTCACAGTTTTGGGGGACTCTCTGGGCTACACAATAACAAGTAAATTCAGAGTAAGAATATAATAAGAAAAAATGCTCCTCTTAGAAAAATCTAGTTGAAACTAACACAAAAATGCAAAGCAAAATCCATGACCAAAAATAATTGGCATTTGATGTGATTTGTAAACGTGTGCTAAATGGGATTTAGGAAATACCTAAGTCACTTCAAGGAAATGGCATTTTGCAATGCATGCAATTCCATTGTTTGGGGAAGGGCGAGCGTGCAAAAACATTGACAAAGTACTTGGAGTCGAGATTTAAAAAAAACTGTGACCAGAAGGAAGGAAAACATAAAATGTTTAAGAGAAAGATACCCTAAGAATTAGAATGTCTTCTTAGAAATATTGCTAGTAAAACACAATCCCAACTATTTTTCTAACTTTTCGAGAATGTAGAATGCCATCATTGTTGAAGGATTATTGCCTTCTATTTCTTCCTCTCCATTGTTGCTGTGGCTGGTGTTGTGAAGACCAGAGGTTGCATGCATGCTTGGTTGCAGTATTCACACACTTCAGTGTACTGCTCATCAGGGAGACATACACAAGTGTTATGCAAGTGTTTATGCATGCTATGCAAATGTTATGCACATTTGGTTGTGCTAATCACTAGGTATTGTACACTCTAGTCCTGGTGCTTATAAACAACTGGTTGCAGTGTGCTAGAGATGGCACAGTTTGTTGTGGCAATGGCATTTCAAATAACAGAGTCACCAGGATTGTGATTTGTGCATGTGGAGAACAAACCTACAGCCTCTCCCTTTGATGGCAGCTTCCTTGTCCCACTCTGAACTTATCCCCCACCATAACAAAAGAAGGACTTATTTTATTTATCAACTAAATCTCTAATAATCCAACCTGTACACATAACTCGTTTCCCAAAATGGTACACAGTATCCCCAACATTAGTAAGGAATTAGTTGTTCCAAGGAGCTCAAGTTGATTCATTTTTCTAATGGTGGATCATATATTTTTATACATGTTACTACATTTTTTACATGTTATTACATTTAATTTGAAGACTTGTTTAAAGACTTGATCGCATTTGAGTTAAACAGAAAGGTGATTCTGACTACTAGTTTCAACATTTTTTTTATTACTTTCGCTTCTCCTTTTTATAATAAGATTGAATTTTTATATAATAGTAAGATTGAAACTAGAAACTAAAGTATTCAAATAATTTTACAGATACTGGTGCATAAGGATGATCAAAAAATGAAACTAAATGGTTTTTAGGTAATGCTGTTCAGCCTGAAAATATTCAAATCTCAGATGAAATCCAAAGTAACAGGGCCGGAGAGATAGGATGGAGATAAGGTGTTTACCTTTCATGCAGAAGGATGGTGGTTCGAATCCCAGCATCCCCTATGGTCCCTCGAGCCTGCCAAGAGCGATCTCTGAGCGTAGAGCCAGGAGGAACCCCTGAACGCTGCCAGGTGTGACCCCCCAAAACAAACAAACAAAAAGAATTCATTATGGGCCGGAGAGAGAGCATGGTGGTAAGGCGTTTGCCTTTCATGCAGAAGGTCATCGGTTCAAATCCCGGAGTCCCATATGGTCCCCCGTGCCTGCCAGGTGCAATTTCTGAGCATGGAGCCAGGAGTTTCCCCTGAGCACTGCCGGGTGTGACCCAAAAACCACAAAAAAAGCAAAACAAAGTAACATTAGTTTTCAGCTTTGTTGTCAATACTATTTCTCACTCTAAATTAACTTTCAGTTTTGTTGTCATTTGAGTTTTAGTAGTCATTTTGAGTTTTGATGATTAAAAAAATCTGTCTTCCATGCTGGGAACAAGAGTGGAGGGAGGATAACATTGGTGGTGGGAATGCCCTTCATTCATTGTCACTATGTATCGTAAATAATTCTAATGTAAATGAACTCAGTCACAATAAAAAAAAAATCCGTCTTCAAAATCTCATCAATTTGGGATAAACTGATAATGTCCAATGCCAAGGGCCAGCTCCTATGGCCTAAACATTGACAAGATTCTGACACTAACTTCAGGGATTAACTGGTTTTCCTTTATTATATTTTCATTTCAATAAAGTCTGTCTTAATGATGTATTATTAGAAATAAATTTTACTATAAGCCTTAGGATATAATATTCAAATAGATTTGTTTATAAAATTGAAGAAGTCATTTGTCTTCTCTAAAGAAAAATATTTCCATAAACATTCATAAAATTCCTTATTTTTACTTTCTTTACTTACTATCTCCTTAGAGCTATGACTACACTATCTACTGTTATACACCCCCACACATCTTGCATCCTAGAGACTCTTTTGTAATTTGATAATACACAATTAGTATATTTAACTAAAAGCCAATTTCTCTGACAAAGCTTGACGCCAATCTTCTCTACCAGTACTGATAAGTTCTATATAAACTCTAAAACCAGCTTCTCATTTTTAATCTTTTTTTTTTTAACAACAGAGTTAAAACTTAAAACAATAAAAAAGAGAGGGCTGGAGAGATAGCATGGAGGTAGGGTGTTTGCCTTGCATGTAGAAGGACGATGGTTTGAATCCTGGCATCCCACAGGGTCCCCGGAGCCTGCCAGGAGCGATGTCTGAGCGTAGAGCCAGGAGTAACCCTGGAGTGCTGCCGAGTGTGAGCCCCCAAAAGAAACAATAAAAAAGATATTTAGGGCCACACTCCTACAGCAAAGGAAAAGGCACCTTTCATTGTTTGTTTTTGCAAAGACTTCTTTTTTTTTTTTTTTTTTTAAGAAAGCTTCAGATAAAAACATTCATTGCATGGGCTGAAGACCCAGATTCAATGATCAGATTTAGTTCCTAGCATTGCATGACTTCCTGATCCTCTCTGGGTGTAGTCCTACCATCTCCAGAGCATCACTGACTATGATCCTGAAGCCCCTGAGCACTATTGGGGATGATCCTGGTGGTCATCAATACCTCAGGACACAAAAAGCACCATATTCTTAGGCCTTTGCATTTGTGGCATTGAGCTGCTGACCTAGTTTTCTGAATATCATTGAGAGTGTTCCTGGGCCTTCTAAGCACTTCTTGGGAGTCGTCTCCTCCTCACAAGAATTCATTTCATCCAGCAGCTAATGAACTCAAAAGCAGATTGTTTTTTGCATCAGCAAATCAAATAGAATGTCATAAATAAGCCATTTTCCCAGTTTAGTTTTCTTGGCAAGCCACAATTGCAGGATATGGTGTCAGGAAAAAATGGCTGTGACCAAAATTAAATAATGGATATCAAGCAATTCTGACTGCAAAAACCAGACAGATAATTCTAACATAGGCAAATTTCCTTTGACATAGATGTTATAAACACTGTTGATTTTACTGCAAAACCTTCACTTCAAATTTATCCCTCCCTATGATCTAGTAATACATTGCTCTTGATTCACAGTAGGTAGTACTTAAGGTGAATGGTGCTAGGGAAATTCATTCCCTACATACAGATATCTAAAGAGTAGTTGAATCTTCCTAACTTCCTGCTTAACGCAGCTGAAACAAGTGATTAAAAGGCTTCACAAACATTTTAAATAGTCTGGTTGTGGTAAATATTCTGGCTGTAATTGAGACTACTTAGAGACCAAAGTGAAAATGGGTGTAGGTTTTTTGGGATAATTAGTTGGTCAGTTAGTTGGTTGGTTAGTTAGTTAGTTAGTTAGTTAGTTAGTTAGTTAGTTAGTTAGTTAGTTAGTTAGTTACAAATGTACTTGACAAAAATTCTTAGTGACAGGAAGAATAAATTGAGCTTCCTTGTAGAGTTTTCTGTTGGGAAGAGAAAGGACACATCTAGCAGTGCTCAGGGATAACCCCTGGGGTTATTCAGGGGAGCCATATGTGGTGCCAGGAATCAAACCTAGGTTTGCTGCATGCCAGGGAAGCTCCCTATCTGTGTACTATCTTTCTGGCCTCTGGCAGATTCTTATTTTTTGGAAGATGAATAGGGTCACACCCAGTAAGTATTCCATTATACATGGTGCTTGGGAAAAGAACTGGGCAAAATTTTTTTAATCCTTATGCTATGTCTCAAGCCCTGAGTTTTCATCTCCAAAATAGGGTCTTCTAGCTCTGAACTCACTCTTGCAAGTGAACTTACTATATTTATATTGCTTTCTTTCCAACACTTAGCTTTACAACTTTAAAATGTATTGATATTTTAGTTCATGCAGGTGTTTTTTAGTGGAGCACCCAGATTAGCACATGTTGGCAAGCACATTTGGATGCCACTAGATTCTAGTTTATCACATCTCAATTGTGACCACCAAAACTATTGCCAGAACCAGAGCGATAGTACATTAGGTAGGGCATTTGACTTGCAATAAAGCCAACCTGAATTTGAACCCTGGCATCCTATATGGTCCTCTGAGCACTACTAATAGTAACTCAGGACCAGTTGTAATCCCTGAGCATCACCAGGTGTGACCCCAAAACAAAAACAAACAAAAAAATCCCAGATGTTAACAATAATGGGATAAAAGGATAATGACCCATCAGGCCAAGTTTACTAAACACATTTTATCTATTCAAATGACCCACTCCCACTTTTCACATAGAAATTCTCCCAGAAAATTGTGTCTTTTTCTATTGAAGAAAAAAATCAGTTTTAATCTAAACAACTTTGCCACAAATATCACTTATCATGGAGCAATAAATTAAATTAGCTTTTCTCAACTGGGGGCATATGACCCGTTGGAGGTTTTCAGGCTATTCGGAGGGAATTCCAAATAAAAATTGTATAAATACAGGCCCAGAGCACAAAACTGGGGGCAACTGGTAGGACAGAGGTTCACAGAGAGAAACAGGTCAAAAGGGGGCCACAGTAAGAAAAATGTTGAGAAACATTAGTGATGTGATGGTCATTTTAGGATCAAATTCCTAGAGAAGGTCTTTTCAGCCATATATCTTAGAAAATTAAAGTTGAAATCTCTAAGTATATATTTGTTGAAATAATAAAACAAATACCAGTGAATAATCTCATTTTTAAATAGCAAAGTTTATGAATATAATATTTGAAAATCACTCAAAATTTTACTATGCTAAAAATAATCAGCTAGTTTTTTGATGAGCATTTGTTCAGACCTATTATATGTATTGTGTATATACATATATGTGTGTGTTTAATATATACATATACACAAAAAAGTTCTTGGTTCTTTTTTTTTTTTTTTTTTTTTTTGGTTTTTGGGTCACACCCGGCAGTGCTCAGGGGTTACTCCTAGCTCTACACTCAGAAATCGTTCCTGGCAGGCTCGGGGGACCATATGGAATGAATTCCACTGACCTTCTGCATGCAAGGCAAATGCTGCACCTCCATGCTATATCTCCAGACCTCAAAAGTTCTTGGTTCTACAGAAAGTTTTGATTCTTAAAAAAGCTTACTAGGTTATGAAAATATTCAGGCAAAAATGCAAAAATTAAAGTAAAGTTATTTTGGGGCCGGAGAGATAACATGGAGGTAAGGCATTTGCCTTGCATGCAGAAGGTCGGTGGTTTGAATTCCGGCATCCCAATGGTCCCCCGAGCCTGCGATTTCTGAGCATAGAGACAGGAGTAACACCTGAGCGCTGCCCGGTGTGATCCCCTCCCCAAATTTTAAGTTATTTTATTTTTTAACTTACATTTTCAGCTAAATGGAATCTATTGTCTCCTTAAAGGAAAGCAGAACATTAGTTAACATAGTTTTTCCTATTCTTGCTTCTCTATCCCCAATGTGGTTGGGTCTAATATTTACACGTAACATTTAAGTTTCTTCTTTAACCATACTTCCTACAATTGTTGGGTCTAGTTTTATTTTAAGTGAACCCAAATTCACTCAGTTCCCGCATTCTTTGTTTTGACTCATGTTTTATTTAGATGTATTGGTTTTCAAAACTTTTCATTTGAAGAAGGACCCACAGATGCTGTATTTTTTTTTTTAGCTTTTTTTTTGTTTGTTTTGTTTTGTTTTGAGGTTACACCCAGCAGCGCTCAGGAGTTACTCCTGGCACTACGCTCAGAAATCGCTCCTGGCAGGCTCAGGTGACCATGTGGGATGTTGGGATTCGAACCACCATGTAAGGCAAATGCCCTACCTCCATACTATCTCTCCAGCCCCATTTCTTGAGCTTTTGGATCCTTGATACTATCTCCCTGCTGCTTTCGTATGCAGACATGTTAGTTGGAGACACAATTCTTGGTGATGCTTCCTTGCCCTCAAGCTAACATAAACTGGTCCACTGCAGTGACATCTGAGCCCTCTTTAGGTTCTGGACTATAGAGGCTTTATTTGCTTCCTCATTTCTGTTCCCCAGAGCAGCCTTTACCGAGACCACACTATGGCCTGCTCCATTAATTGGAGGTTCTTGCTACCCTTCGGAAGGTGAATTTCCTCTTGCCTCAGCACAATTTTGGAGGTTACTTTTCAGTCTCTGTTGGGTGTTAGGCACAGTCTCCTTTTTATCTCTCAGAATGACAGCTGGAGATGGCTCTACTTCCTCTCCTCTGTCTATTCTCCATATCTAGGAAATTCTGGTGCCTAACAGAATTTCTTTTCACTCTTTTCACTCTTCCACTTTCTGTCTACTTTCTCTGGTGGGTGCTAAAAAGGGCTTGTATATACATATTTTTGTTTTTTTGGGCCACACCCATTTGACACTCAGGGGTTACTCCTGGCTATGCGCTCAGAAATCGCTCCTGGCTTTGGGGGACCATATGGGATGTCGGGGGATCGAACCACGGTCCGTCCTATGCTAGCACTTGCAAGGCAGACACCTTACCTCTAGCACCACCTTCCCGGCCCCAGACTTGTATATTCTAACATCACCACTCATTCCACAAAATAAGAAAACACTAGGGTCCCAGGAATCTTTCCTAGTATTAAATCCTCATCCATCAAGGCAGGTAAATCTCTAACTTCAAGACGTGCTGCTTAGTATAAAGTCTCTCCTACTCTCACTTCTCTAATTTTTACTACATTTTTACTTTCATACTAAAAAGAAACAGACTTTGTGAATATTTATTTTTAGATCATACTAAAAAATCCTCAAAGCCGAATGCCCTACACAGAGAAAGTACTGAGTAAATATTTGTTTACAAAGGGAGGCATGAAAAATTCCACTAATATATTCCAGAGCTTAGGAGAAAAATTATGCATAAGGAAATACCAGAAATAAATGAAAGATCATAGCAGTAGCAATAATAATGTTGATGATGATAAAATATTAATTATGAATTTTATGTACATGACACTGCTTTAGATTATTGATCTAGTGGTCTTGTCCAATTTTACAGTGAGTGACCCAAGGAGAGAGATATTATTGTTTCTTTTCTACAGATGAGGAAACTGAAACAGGAGTTAAGGAATTTGGCCTTCATCACATGGTGAAGTAGCAAAGTCTGAACTTGAACCAAGAAAGATAAGAGATGCTTTAGACAGATTTCTATGAAAAGAAGACATAATTCTCAAAAATAAAGTTTTGCAAGAATATAGGCTTAAGAACCAGACAGAAATGACACCTACCCATGTGTGACCTTCACACACACTCTTCCATTCCAACCAAACAATGACTTCACCATGTCAAAGGCCAGGAATGTAAGTTGGGAAAGAGAAATGAACAGCCTCCTTTCTTTCATTTTCCACACACAAACACACCAGCTCGAGACAGTTCTCTGCTGCATGCTTTTTACAACTCAAAAGGATCATCCATGTGTCTGACAGATTAAACACACAGGGAATTTGATATAATTACTCCTGGGAGGGCTTTTTTCCATTACTTTCTAATCCAATGAGGTCTGGGCTGCCAAAGGCAGTTGAATTGAAAGACTGTCTAAATATGTAGAGTCCTTGGAGGTTAGAATAGTCTGTGAAGAGAAGACATTTTGCCTTTAGTCTGTCTGGGTTTCTAATATCTACTGCAGACTATTAATCATGCCGACTAGACTCTTGAACTTCTTTGAATTGTTTTATATTTAATCAGGTAGCCCCTCCCACAAAAAAAGCTTCAAAATCCTGCCTGGCTATCTGATTTGAATTATGTTAAACACTTCAATAATGGTTTATCTGGAATATATACATCATGTTGAGCATATGTTTAATAGTTTTAAATGGATTCAAATCAAAATGTTATTACTACACAGATCATGAAATCACAAGAATTAAAAAATTAGCCAGGTAATTATCATATTTTAAAATATTTTAAAATTGTTCAAGAGTTCCACCAGAAATACTGTGAGGGGAAAAGTGGAATAGCTCATTTACCATAAAGCCATTTTTAACAAATTTTATTGGGTGAGAATTTGGCCCAGAGTTTATACTAACAAATTATTCTGCATGTTCATATGTCACCTGATTTTATTTTTGAACTTTAAATAAGGCAGAATTTGTCATTTTCAAAGCTTCTTTATCTTACTATTTTTCAAGTTCATTTTTCATGATTTGTTTTGGTTTCTTTCCTGGACTTCAATGTTTTTTTTTTCTTTTGACAAATATATCTTCTAATTTAGAGTCCTCTATTTTAGTTTTCTAGGCTAGGTGGATGGAAATGTTTTTCTCTCTGAGAATTCATTCTGGAATAACAATTGGAACCAAATTGGAAATGTGGAATGATATCTAGGTTCCAAAATAGTCATAATTCCCCACTCTCATCACGTATAAATTCTGAAATTTGTTTAAAGCAGAAAATCGTCTAATTTTTCCCTTTTTCCATATTGAGAAGAGAAGATGTACCTTTATTTCTACCTTCAGGCAAGGAAGGAATCCAATCTGTAGGTTCTTGAATTCCCATGGGTGAAGACAAAGGTTTTCCTACTCAAAAAATGTCACCTATCTAGTTTTAGCCACCAGAATTTTCCAAGGCACAAGAAAAAAGTAAATCTTGAATGCTATGCCTATATCAGTGCATTCTTTTTTTTTTTTTAAGGAGTTTCTCATTACTTTTCTCTTGCATTTTCCCTGCCATCTGAGGGTATGAGGTTATGCACCATCAAAATTTATTTAAATTTGTCAACTTCTTTTTTTCCCCAGGGTTGGGGATAGCCATACTCAGGGATGCTCAGGATTTATTCCTGGCTTTGCATTCAAGAATTAGGGAGCAGTGGCGCAAGCAGTAGGGCATTTGCCTTGCGCGCACTAACTTAGGATGTACTGCGGTTCGATCCCCTGGTATCCCATGTGGTCCCCCAAGCCAGAAGCGATTTCTGAGCACATAGCCAGGAGTAACCCCTTAGTGTCACTGGATGTGACCCAAAAAGCAAAAAATAAAAAAGAATAAAAAAGAATTACACCTAGTGATGCTCAGGAAATTATATGGGATTCTAGGAGATTAAACCACCATCAAGTAGCAGCATGCAGCATGCAAGGCATGCTGTATTATTTCTACCTGCTGTACTATTTCTCCAATCTCATTTATATTTTTTCAGGAATGTTTATTGAGACACCATAACTTACCAAGTTGTTCATAATAGAGTTGTTTCAGGCATACAATATTTCAATACTAATCTCACCACTAATGCTCCTTTCTCTCCACCAATGCCCGACAGTTCCCTCCCATGCCTTCTTGGAAAGTATATAACAAGTTTATTTCATATTACTTGCTCCTATAAAACTTAAAGGAATTATAAATAGAATTATCAGAAAATAAATCAATAAAAGTCAATTTGTGATGATTGATTGCTATATTTTTTTAGCCTTTCTCAATCTAGTAGAGGACAATCATATGCAACCTTGAGTGAGTGCCAACTCAATGCCATATGTTGGTAATTTCCTTCTGTCCTCTAAAGGATCTTTTTGAATTCTCCTTGCAATATTGGTTTCAAGACTATGAATTTCCTAAGCTGTTGCCTATCAATGAAGTTCTGTACAATTCCTTCAGATCTGAATAACGCTCTATCTGAATACAGTATTCTTGATAAGGTGTTCATTTCACTGTGTTTTTGTACCATATTATTTTTTATATTATATTTTTGTACCATATTCTTCTGACTTGTGGAGTGTCAGTTGATAGATCTGCAGTACATCTTATGGGTTTTTCTTTGTATGTAAGTTCTTTTTTATCTTGGTTCTTTGAATATTCTATTTGGATTTTGTTATTCTAAGCATAATGCATCTAAAGTTTTTTTTTTTTATTTGAGACTATTTTCACCAGGACTCTTTGGACCACTTAGATATATTTGTTATATTCTTCAACTTTGAGAGATTCTTATTGATGAGTTATTTAATCACATTTGCTTTCTGTTCTTCAGAAATGCCAATGATTACCATAGTCATCCCCCTGTACTTATTCCACAGGTCTCTGCTGTGATCTGCATTTCTTTTCAGAATATTTTCACCTGTTGTTGTTTCCTAGTGGTTTCTTCTCATCTGAGAGCTTCTCAATCACTTGCTTCTGTTATTCTGCTATTCAGAGCTTCTTTTGATTTTATCATATTGCCTACCATGTTTTCAATTTTTGACTGTAGTGGTTTTTTTTTTTCATTTTGACTCCCGAAGCCAGATAAATAGCAAACAAATTGATCTTCAGAGCCATAACACAGTGACCTAAACTTAAATGTTAAGTAATGGAAAAAAAAACTCACATAGGTCATTAACTGACACTCATTCTAGGCAAAATTCACAGAAGAACATTCGCATATGATACAAGCAGAGCCCGTAAGAGGTGCTGAGTCACAGTCCTCACATAGCTCTCCAGCAAAGAAAATACTGAAACTAATGCAATAGCAGCTTGACTAAGTCCCTGAAGCTCCCTCTTAGGCACATGTCAGCCTCAGAGCATTCCACAAGGTAATGGTCTTGAGTCTAAAAATGTAGTTATGGGGCCAAAGAGATAGCATGGAGGTAAAGTGTTTGCCTTGCATGCAGAAAGATGGTGGTTCGAATCCCAGCATCCCATATGGTCTCCCGAGCCCGCCAGGAGCGATTTCTGAGCATAGAGCCAGGAGTAATCCCTGAGCGCTGCCAGGTGTGACCCAAAAACCAAATAAAAAATAAAAATGTAGTTTTGTCAGAAAAGTTAACTATAGTTTTTACTATGTTGTGATGAAATTTGGGCTTGTCCATGCTCATCTTGGACTATGATCTTAGATGATTCATTTTTTTAAAGTCTGTAGTTACATATTATAGGGGTGCATCCAGTTCTATAGATGAACTGGGGTGTCTTTCATCCGGCCTTTGCTTCTTTCAGTAAATGTCAAACCTGTTGATGTGATTGTTCATGATGATAATCAATTACCCATATCTTTATGTAATTGCAATGGAGTCTGTTTTCAAAGCAACAGATGGTAGGGCCAGAGAAATAGTGAGGTAGGCAAGGCATTTGCCTCGCAAGTGGCCATCTCTATTTTGAGCCCTGGCACCCCAGAGAGTCATCAAAGCCCTGCAAGAAGTGATCTCTTGGCAAAAAAATCAGGAGTAAGTAAGCCCTGAATGCTGACAGGTATGTCCCCCCAAATTAAAATAAACCAACAGATGAATGAAAGGACATTTCTCCATGAGGTAGGGATGAGAGAAAAGAAGAAAAGATTTTGTGTATTTAATTTAATTTTAATTAAATCATACACACACACACTTGCAGCATTTACATTGTGCTAGCATACTGAGCAAAGGTACTCCTGTGCTTTTTTTTTTGTTTTTTTTTTGTTTGTTTGTTTTTGGGCCACACCCGTTTGATGCTCAGGGGTTACTCCTGGCTATGTGCTCAGAAATCGCCCCTGGCCTGGGGGGACCATATGGGACACTGGGGGATGGAACCGAGGTCCGTCCTATGCTAGCGCTTGCAAGGCAGACACCTTACCTCTAGCGCCACCTTCCCGGCCCCCTGTGCTTTTTTTTTTTAATGGGCTCAAGATGTACCAAGAGTTTGTCAAGCATTACAAAATCATTCTAATGTCCTCTCACAGGTATTTGGCAAGAGAGGACAGTAAGGAAAAGGAAAATGCTAGTGCCCTGAGATTTTAATAGGAAGACTAGCTCAAACAGGTGAGAGAATCTACTGTGTCAAGTGCTGGGAAGACTGGACCTAAAGAGACAAGGAGGGTTGTTTTATGTATCTATTTGAATTCCCCTATCACTATGAAACTGAAATATTCCCTGTTGAATCATCATTAGCCAGTATAAGCACCCACTCTCAATAATAATCACAGATAGTGACTTGTGAACTTACTTTGTTTTGCCATCAATACACAAATGATCTTTTCAAGGGTCTAAAAGTAACATTCCCAGATCTCTCTAAAAACACATCTAAGTACCAGTGAGAATGATGAAGAATGCAGCTTTCCTTAAACTCTTGCCTAAATTAAATAAGGGGTCTCCTGGGGCCAGAGTGGTGGCACAAGCGGTAAGGTGCTTGCCTTGAATATGCTAACCTTGGACGATTCAAATGGTCCCCCAAGCCAGGAGCAATTTCTGAGCGCATAGCCAGGAGTAACCCCTGAGCATCACCGGGTGTGGCCCCAAAACCAAAAATAAAATAAAATAAAATAAAGGGGTCTCCTATCTAGTCTTGAAATGTATACCTGGTCATCAGTCAATCTTTTCTCGCTAATGCAGCCAGAGTAACTCCCATACAAAACTAGTCAAGCCACAGTTGGACTTAGACTCCATGTGCTCTAGAGTTGAAAATAAAATTCCTTAACATGTACCACAAGGTCTGATCCAGCTCCTATCACCCTCTATCCCAGCATTTTCTTTTTCTTTTTTGCCTTTTTTCAGCTTTTGGGTCATACCCAACCATGCTCAGGATTTATTCCTGGCTTTTCACTCAGAAATTGCCCTTGTCAGGAGGAATCATATGGGATGCAAGGGATTGAACCTGGGTTGGCTGCATAGTAGGCAAATGCTCTACCCGCTATGATATTGCTCTGGCCCAATACACACTCTCTTTTTATTCTAAACATATTTTTAAAGATATTCAACTGCAATTGGGGATATGGGGAGAAGCCCTGATAAATTCCCAAGCCCACCAAAACATCTGAGCCTTATAGATGATGACCTATACATGTTCTTTCTTTTATTTCCTTGAATGTCACCTGCTCTTTTCTGCCACAGGGTATTTACATGTTCCAACAGCCCCTTGTAGCCTCTGCCCTACCCCTTTTACTCCCCTACACCAACTCTCTTTGTCACCTAGTTTATTCTGCTCTCCTTCCAGAGCTCACAACAGCCATTGCTCTTCCTCACTATACCACTTCTAGTTTTTCACTCTACTGTGCAATTTTCTTCATAGCTCTCTACACAGTTGTAATTTTCCATTCATATAGCATTGGTGTTAATACGTATACATTTCATTAAACAAGTGAATCACTGCTTCTTGGGGTGAAATAGAGACTCTTTTTGACCACACTTTCTATTTCTGTCTCTCTGGCCATTCTATCCTTTCAACATAGGAAATTATTGGCCCATCAAAAATTTTCCTTCTCCACTAAGTCCAATTCACCCACTCTTTTCTTCCATAAACTTCTCTCTTCTCTCCCACACTGATAGGATTAGTTTATCCTTCTCTATGATCCTGTTTAACTTTATTGGTATTGTTTCACATGCTGCTTTGAACTAGCACCGGTTGTATATGTTAGCTTTTTCTTTAGGCTACTAAATTTTTAGAGTAAAGAAACTCAGCCTTGTTTTCACAAGTCAGCAGGGATGGTGTGTACTTAATAAATATTTGCCAACCTAAAATGTCACTTGTTAGAACTTTAGTTATAGGAAAAATATTAGGTAACAATTCTAAAATAGGGGCTGGAGAGATAGCATGGAAGGTAAGGAGTTTGCCTTTCATGTAGAAGGTCATTGGTTGGAATCCTGGCATCCCATATGGTCCCGAGCCTGCCAGGAGCGATTTCTGAGCACAGAGCCAGGAGTAACCCCTGAGCGGTGCCGGGTGTGACCCAAAAACCAAAAAAAAAATTCTAAAATAATACAAATAAGATTAATACCGGTGGCATTCCATCCACTCATCCACGTTGAGGATATCTTAACCCTTGTACTGTCTCTCCAGCCCTGGACATTGAGTTATTATGGGTTAAATGACTGAATAAATAGCTGGGGAGGGAATAGAATACTAAGTGAAAAAAATTAAATCATAACTTATTATGACTAAACTATCTGCATTTTATTTTGATAATAACTTGACAATTGTCTACTTCCATGAGATGTAGTTATTTGCTAGAATAGTATATCATTAAGGCAAATTTAAACATTCTTGTGTGCCTTCTATCTTTCATAGAAGACAATGTTTTAATGCCAAGTTACAAACTAATTTAAAAAAATCTAACTCAGGCTCAGTTTCTTTGAACAGGTGATTTTTACTGAGAAACAGGGGGGGGGTACTTATTCTAATTATTTATCTCTTTAATTATTTTTAAGGATATATTGATCTTAGATTCAAAACTAATTCACAGCCATAAACAAAGCCAGCCAGAGCTTGACTTCCAAGGACAATGGCTATTAAAAAAAAAAAAAAAAAAAAGACCTTCAGGGGCTCTTTCCTCTACTAACACACCAGATCCCCTCTTCCTCTTTCTGTTGTTTTACTGAGACTTTACCTTACCCTTTCATTTGACCTCTCTATGTAGACTGGGAAAAAAGGAGTGCTCAAAGCCTACTTCAAGCACTAATTTGCTAAAGACATAGAGTTCTGTGGGCTGAAGAAAGTGGAGAAATATCAGACCACTGTCAGAAAAAAAGTAAAAAGAGCAGAAGTAGAAGGGCAGAGTAATTTCAAGGGGTTTCTCATTATTTAATTATTTAATGATCAGGTAAAGAAGATACAAGACAGCTAACAAAAGAGAGAGTAAACAGCTAAAACTTTTGCTCAAATATGCATAGAACAGACCATCAGGGAGAGCTATGAAGGTAGCAGAACTATACAGCAGTTGTCTCTGTCTTCCACTGAGTAAATAACCAGAACTGGAAGAACACTGGGTCCCAGGAAGTGCCAACCTGAGAATTGACCTCCCACACCTAAATATTTATTCTGTTTCTGGTCAGCACTGGCCTTGAGAATGTGATGCTTAGGATATGACCTTCTGATGAGTTTCTTTAGGAGAAAACGTCACAGAAACTTGGAACAACCTGGGAGCCTAACACAATAGCCAAGACCCTTAGTTATCCAGGTTGAGACAATGTTTATTATGCCTGTCCCTGTTTTATGGCTGATTGCTATATAAAATCAATTTCTGATACTTAAGATGAAGAATGGCGGTAAATCATTTGCTTTGCATGTGGTCAACCCCAGTTCTACTCTTGGCAATGCACCACCAGGAGAAGGAAGGAAGGAAGGAAGGAAGGAAGGAAGGAAGGGAGGGAGGGAGGGAGGGAGGGAGGGAGGGAGGGAGGGAGGGAGGGAGGGAGGGAGGGAGGGAGAAAAGGAGAGAAGGGAAGGAAGGGAAAAATTAGTTTCCTGTTTTCCAGACAGAGCACCAATTTAAAGAAAGTTTGAAGTAGTGTATGTAGGGATCATAAGTTTATTAAGATGTGAAATTCTAAGTCAGAGGAGTAGGCAAGTAAGCCTTGTATGTAATCTTTGAGCGAGGACATTCAGCTTCCTGAGTATCTGCTTCCTCATCCACAATATATGCTTTCTAATTTCTACCCAGACTGAAATTTTGAAGATTTAGTAATGTGCTTAGCTGTATCTAAAATGGATGATAAATAACAGGAGACATGCACGATAAATAATAGAAAAATAATCTCCCTGTCTTTTTATTTCTCCCAGATACTGCATTTTTCCTCTCTCCAAGATGCTTTATTCCTTAACTCCTTCCAACAAACTTGACAACACCCTTTCTCTTTTCACTTTCATTTTTTAAATTTACTTAGTACTTTGAGGTTATTAGCACCCACATATCCTCCCAAGTATTAATCTATGTATGTATCCATCTATATTTACACATCAAAAGCAATCCTTTAATCACATATAAAATTGTACTAGCCATGCCACATGTGTGTGTAAGTTTTTGAAACTGTGTTAGAAATGACATTATCAAGTCAGTTAAAAATTACTATGACCAGATAAAAATTAATGTGGTCTCTATAGTTGCAAAAGGGTTGGAGAGAGAGATTAGGAAGAGGAAGATTGGGGAGTGACCTTGGTTTCATTTTGGAAACAGTAATGATGGTAGTAGAAGTTTGTGAATATACTAAAAATTACTGGTACACTTGAAAATGATTGTTTTTCTTGAATGTATCTCAACAAAATCTTATCAATATTATTTGGATTTTGCTAGAAATTGCCTACTTCCTAGGTCAACAAGAAACACGGGCTACCAAGCAAGGTAGAGTTTGATATTCAAAAATGATGCTATGACATACGCTTTTCACACTAGAAAACCTTGCACGAAACACACTAAAAGCATAGGAGAAGGTAAGTTATGAGTTGAGACCCCATGAGAAATGAATGAACCTGAAGAGATAAAGTAAAAAAACATCCCAAAGTAGAATCCAGTAGTGAGAGAACAAGAGCATAATGTTTTGCTTATTTTGCTGTCTTTTAAATTCCATGCCTTAATACAGTGTTTTCTAGAAGTGAGAAATATGGGAGGATAGTTCATAACACCCAAGAAATTTGTTTCTTGGAACTCATACCTTGCCTTGATGTGGGAAGATATGGTCCTTTAAGGTCCTGGACCACGCAGGACAGCTACTGGTTATTCATTCTGATTCATAGGCTGTGTCATATAACTTAAAATAAAAAGAGAGCCTAGTAGGAAAACAAATTTCTTTTTATGTGGGTGTGAAGTGTAAAACCTCTCACTTTCTGTAATAGGAGTGAATTGAAAGCTAACTGGGAACAAAAAGAAAAACATGAGTAGGTTTTAAATATCCCTTTGAAAATTCAGGGTGAACAACTTCGGTCAAATCACAGCATATCTAGGAGAATTCAAGTGAGAATATTGGCAGGCATAAGGTTCTTATTTGTCTAAAATGCCATGATGTCATCACCAAACTGTTGTGCCAGATGAACTTATGGGGAGCCCAGAGCTGGAAGGCCATGTGGTGGCTTATATAGGTGGTTCATTCTTGGGCCCTAGAGCAAATTTATCCTTGTTTCTTCTGGAAGAGTTCTGGAAGGAGTGAAATGCAAACAATACCCTCGACCTTAGGCAAGTTATTTTCCTACTCATCCTAAGCCTGGTACTTATGGATGGCCAATTTACTGGAATATTCTGTACTCTCCCTCTGTGGGGTGATGGAAGTCTGGATTTGTGGCATTCTTTCATCCTTGGGTATTTTGGTATTTACATTACTTTTTTTTTTTCTTTTAAAGCTGCTTAGCTAACTCCTATTTAAATACCACCACCACCACCACCACCACCCCCAAAAAAGCACTGCTTGTCTGCCCAGGAAAGTGGTTTGGCATTAAAGTGAAAGTTTTCAAACATCCATTTTTCAGAGAGATTTCTTTGTTATGTTTTTAGCGATATAAAGCTAAGCCATGTGGAATGTACCTAAGTGAATATTATTGTTTACTAGCCTTCTTCTGTATAATAAGGCATTTTAATAATAAAATATCAGCAAGCTTGTAAAGAAAGCTTTTATTTAAGGTTCATAATCTCTCTAACCATAACAAAAGGGCAGTAATACATTGAACAACAGTGCAATGGAAAAATGTGCTAAACTATTTCCATAAATCAAATGTAGCACATTGGCATTGACTCTAAAGCATTAAATTTAGTAAATTAGAACCAGATGGTCTTAAAATAGAAACTTACATAGCTTCGCAGTGTTATTTTTTTTTTCCTACATGAGTTTATCTTCATGAAGTTCCCTTGGCTGCTACTGTAACAGGTATTTAAGAGACAAAGAGACAGGGTATGGTATTGTTCATCTTTGCAAGCTTGCCTAGCATTAGAATTGTATTGGGAATTAGTAAATATTATTGGATAGATAAATACAATTTTAGAAATTAACAAGTACTCATTGATTGACAAAGAAATATGACATATTTATACAAATCTATAGGTACATAAAACATGGCTACCTCAAAAATAGTAAAGTATTTCTTAATTTTTATTTCATTGTTTTATCTATGTATCTACATCAGTTTATTTTTAGACTTTATTTATTGATTGAGTAATTGAATGATTGGTTGTTAGGCCACACACAGCAGTGCTCAGGGGTTACTCCTGGCTCTGCACTCATATATCGCCCCTTGCAGGCTGGGGGACCATATGGGATGCTGGGAATCAAACTGGGCCCCTTCCTGGTTGGTCGCATGCAAGGCAAATGCCCTACCACTGTGCTATCTCTTTGGCCCCTACATCAGTATATTTTAAATAAAATGATAGATCCAGGGTTGAAAAGATAGTACAGCAGATAAGGTTCTTACCTTACACATGGTCAACTAGGGTTCTTTCCTACACACCCCATCTGGTTCCCTGATCAGTCTTACCAGCAATCTCTGGGAGCAGAGCTAAGAGTAAATTCTGAACACCACTGGATGTGGCCCAAAAACAAACAAATAAACAAAAACATACCTGCCTCTTATCGAGTAACCATCTTCCCAACTACCATCATCAAAAATTTTTTCTAACACACAGTCTCTGGTCTGTTTCTTCTTTTCATTTGTTTTAGTTTTTGTTTGTGGACCACACCTGGCAACACTCAGAGAGATTACTTCTGGCTCCAAGCTCAGAAATCACTCCTGGCAGGCTCAGAGGATCATATGGGATTCTAGGGATCAAACCTGGGTCAGCCACATGCAAAGCAAACACCCTACCCACTGTGCTATTGCTCTGGTCCCCCCACTGTTCTAGTTCTTCTATCACAGGAGCCTCACAAAAAATTTTTTTTCATTGTGCCTGGAGCAATAATTCTACTGGCTGAGTGCATGGCTTCCATGCATAAGATACTGGTTTGCTTTCTGGCTCCACATGTTTTTAGAGCATTGCAGAGAGTGATACAGAGCACAGAGCCAAGAGTTGTCCCTGAACACCAACCACCTGATGTGACCAAATAGCACTACCCCCAGAAGTTTCCTTCTCCCTCTCCCACAATTTCACAATGTAATTGGTAGATTCAATATTATACATTAACTAAGAAGATTGCAATGTGATGTCAGAGGAGATGCAAATAAATTAAGTATAGTCTTATACTCTGGGAGAATACTCTCTGGCAGTGGATTAATCAGAAAATGACTTTTTTTTTGCAAGTGAAAGAAATTAAACTCCAACTAGGTTTGGCAGGAAAAGGATTTTATTGCCTTATGATTTGAATTGTCTCAGTGAGAATAGCTAGACCCAAAGGCCCAGATCAGGAAAGGCTTCTTCTCAGTCTTCCCCTCCATATAGCTTGACTTTTTTTGTATGTGGGCTCATCTGTTCACTCTCTCTATGATGAGGAAAAGATGTTCACTCTCAAACATATATTTTTAGCTCATTATCCAAAATGATCTTCTCTCTCCTGTACTTCACAAAGTACAAAAGAAAATTTTAGGTTGATTGTGACAGGAAAGATAGTGCAGAGGTTAAGGTGTGTGTCTTATGCAAGAAAAATCCTGGTTTCATCCATGACACCACATATGGTCACCTGAGCATTGACAGAAATGTTCCCAGGAATAAGCTCTGAGCACAACAGAAATATAACCAAAAATAATGAATTAACTGAGGTACATGCAAATGTCTTGAGTCAATTAGTATTCCAATACTGTTGACCAGGAGATACATTCTGACTGAAAACAACTGGTTAGTGGTTATTCACTAGTAGATAAAGAAATAAAAATGAAAAGAGGTATTTATGCCTTACATAACGAGGGCATATAATTTACATAATTGGAATGAGATAAGAAAAAGGAGAAACAAATCAATCTAAGATTTCAGTACTCAGGGGCCAAAGAGATAGCATGGAGAAAAGGCATTTGCCTTGCATGCAGGACTGTGGTTCAAATTCCGGCATCCCATATGGTCCCCTGTGCCTGCCAGGGGCGATTTCTGAACATGCAGCCAGGAGCACTGCCGGGTGTGACCCAAAAACCAAAAAAAAAAAAGATTTCAGTACTCAGCAAGTAAGGCAATAGTTACACCAATAATAAAGTAATTAGAAATGCATTCTCTTTTATTAGAAAATTGTTCTGAATATTAGTGTTTCCCAAAGAAATAATCTATATGGTATGTAATGTATGGTTGTCTGCCTGTATGTGTTGTATTGTGTATGTTGGAGAGGTAGGTAAATACATAATTGGAAGATAGGATGTCAGGTGGAGACCAAGAAAAAAGTTGATGCTACAATTCAAATTTGCAAGGAGCAGAATCCTCTGTTTTCTCATACGGAGGTGACCAGAGGTCACCAGTCTTTTTCTCAAAACTTTCAAAGAGGGGTGAAAGAGTTAAAACAGTAGGTAAAGCATTTGCCTTGCAGACACCAAACCGAGGTTTGATTCCCAGTATCCCATATGGCTTCTCAAGTCTACCAGAAGTGATCCCTGAGCACAGATCCAGGAGTTTAAAAAAGATATTCAAAGGGTTGAAAGAGGTCTCTCAAGTGATCATGCATATCTGCTTTAAAGAGTCTAATGACGTAAATGTCAGTTTTATTTGAAAAATATCATGCGCATATTGGACCTAATGCCTGGACACCGTGACCCAGAGAAGTTGACACATACAATTGGTCAACACAATATAAGGAAGTTGATGGAATATGTTTCTAGAAGTAGGAAGTGAGAGTCTGGAACTCAGAATACAAGACATAACATATTGTCATCAGCATAGAAACAAAACAAACTCACCAGAGAAGATAAGGAGATAAAGGCAAAAAATAATCAGAAGAAAAAATGTTGGTGATGTAATCATAGGGGAAACTTTATCAAAAAAGACTGAAAAAGATTAGTGAAAAAAGTAGAAATCAAGGAGGGCTGGGTGATAGCACAGAAGTAAGATGTTTTGCCTTGCACATGGCTGACCCAGGATGGACCTGGATTTGATCCCCGGTGTCCCGTATGATCCCCTGAGCCAGGAGTAACCCCTGAGCATCACCGGGTGTGACCCAAAAACCAAAATATAAAAATCAAAATCAAGAGAAGTCCCATGCTAGACACCTCAAAGAGGAAGCAATTTCAAAATAAATTTCAATATAAATTACATCAGAAAATGCCAGGAGCTGCAGAACAGTGTAAATTAGGATTGTGAAAAATCACCAGCTTCAGATATGGAGGATGAGCATCTGAAACGATGTTTCTCGAATGCAACCTGCAAGTCTACCTGCACCAGACCATACACTGGAAGGGTTATAGTGAGGATGAAATGGAGAATGAACATTTTGAAACTCTAATAACAGTAAGGAAGGAGTCATTTTATATAGGGAGAAATAAACTACCAACAAACAAAACTTGATTTCCTACGTCTCCTTTAATTCCAATCTTCTTTTGTGCTTCCAATGTACTTTTAAAGTAGGTTAGAGTGCTTCTGGTTCCTGATCAATTGGAAATGGATAAATACTGATGTTTTACCATACAGAGCCTAATAAGTTCTTGCTTGCAGCTGAAGTGACTATGGAGTCAATAAAGAGAAAAAGGAGGGTTCAGTGAAAGGCTTAGACTCAGAACTCAGCTCTGCTCAGGGCCAGTGAAGGGCAGAGCAAGAACACTTGGTTGGTTGGTTGTTGGGAGAACAAGTAGCATAGGGAAGTTTTAAAGAACTCAGAAATATTGGAGTTTCATATTCATGAGCTCATACTAGGACACCAAAATATGTAGAATTCTTTTATTCTTTTCTCTTTTTCTTTTTTTCAGTTTTGTCCCACACCAGCAGCGCTCAGGCTCACACTCCTGGTTCTGTGCTCAGAAATCACCCCTGGCAGGCTCAGGGAACCATATGGAATGCTGGGAATTGAACTTAGGCTCATCCTGGGTTGGCCATGTGCAAGGCAAATGACCTACCTCTGTGCTATCTTTCTGGATCCAAATATGTAGAATTCTTACATAATTCATTTGGTAGCAAATCCTTACCTGGACTAGTCAGGTAATAAATATTCTCAACTTATCTCACTTGGCATAAATATTTGTACCTCTAATGGTCAAAATATGAAGAGTATGAGTTTGAGATATTGGTCTGTGTTCAGTTGGTCTGGATGCAACAACAAATAAAAAAAGAGTTGTAATATGCTGCATAGATACTAAATCTGTCTTTAAAGTACAAAATATTCTGAATTCCATAACTAGTCTGGCCGCCAGATTATTGAACAAAGTTTGGGGATCCTTATTTTAAAATGGAGACGGAAGGCCCTAATACACTTGTAAAGAGGAGAGTATGAAAGATTAGAATTACAAATGCAAGGAGTCTTTGAGGAGCTGAATTTGAGAATGGACTTGGAGAGCTGAGTTCTAACCAAAAAGTATAGAAGTCTCTGGGTAAGGAAGAAAGTTACGGGTTTGTTTATTTTTATTTTTCCGGGAACTTTGCATGGCCTCAGAAAAACTTGATTTTTTTTTTCCTCCTTCCCAAATGACATAATAGATAGATTTGAAACAGACAGATTCTGGGATGACAAAATTGAAAGCTAGGAAGCATGTGGCTTCTATGTGCTGAGGGCAGGACCATGAGTTTTGCTGCTTCTAACTAACCCTCCACCCTTCCAAAGAGCAGATATTACAAATGCTGGGCATGAGTCATGAACCACAGTCACTGAAGGTCAAGAAAATTTTAGCAACACCCCTTAGTCTATATTGTCTGGTCTGAAATCACAGGGTGC